>NC_053168.1:98690137-98870137 GCF_016835505.1 Polypterus senegalus
TTTAGAGGTGGCACATCCTAAGGAGGTCCTTCCACTTACGAGTGACCTCTGTATTTGCAGTACTCTGCCACCGGACAGTCACCTTCAAGAAGGACTTCTTTAGTTAAGCTTATTCTCACACTGGGATGCCATTCTTACACAGTGATACTTACGCCCTCCTTAAATGCCATGCTTTGGCTCTCTGATCTCATTCTGAGCTATCAACGGGTGGAAGGTTGATGCTCCTTTTCACCCTTAAGGCATTAATCATCTTTTTCGATATCTTAGCCATATATTCCCAAGTTTTTCTGGTTTCTGACACATCCCTACTGTTTTAAATATTGACATGCACTTCCTATTCAATACATTGTTGAATGTTTTTTTCTGTTTTTAAATACAGTACAGGTATTTTCTCGCGACTCCATCAGCATATCAGGTGACCCCTCTACCCTCCCCATGTTGGGAAACGCCAACAGCAAAGGGCTCTTGGAGAGCTCGACCGGCAAGGCGAAATACTGTCATATAAATTTTACCTTTTTTTTTCTTTAGTTAGACCACACTGATATATGTTGGGTCGACCACTCTCAGTGACCATTTTCGTTATGTCGCCAACTAACCAACTTAGCCGCTCGTACCTCATCGTCCTCACCTGTTACACCAGCCCCACCTACCGACAGAGCTCAGATTGTCGACTTTATACTACAGGAGACGTCAGATGAGTGCAGCAAAGTAAACTCGCCGCTTCCTCAAGCGTTCTGACGTTCTCTTGATATCACAAAACGTCTCTGTGGCATTTACAATAGACAAAGCATAGGAAGCAAATGCGATGAATTAGCCGAGTACATATTATCGTGAGGTTTAGACTTCTCTTCAGAGTTTAATACCAACTAGCCCCACCTTCTTGTAGACAGACTTAGAAAATACTTTAATTTGAACTTCAATTTGGTAGGGTGGCTAATTGACATTTTAACAGAAACAAAGAGTGAAAGTCAATGCTTGTCTGTCTGAAACGTTGTCCTCATCTCCAGGGTCCCCTTAGGACAGAGGTGGCGAACTCCAGGCCTCGAGTGCCGCAGTGGCTACCGGTTTTCATTCTAACCCTTTTCCTGATCAGTGACCAGTTTTCACTGCTAATTCATTTTTTCCCCATCACTTTAATAGCCCTGTTAGAAGAGTTCAGCCCTCTGAATTTATTCCTTTCTTTATTAAATGACAGCCAAGCAGAAATGAGATGTGAAACGAGCTAACAGATGACCAGCTAAACTGGGGCTTCAAACTCCAACCAATTTCACTCCAATCACTTTCTTAATGAGAAACCAATTCTTCCTGTTAATTAAACCCGTTATTTTATTCCATGGCTTGTTGCTGCTCTCATTCTGCCACAGCACACATTTCGAAAACTGTTGTTTTTCTGTTCTTTCTAAGAGCACCGTCAAAATGTTTTGGTGACCTGAGAGATCAACCTTACTAAGACCACAACCTCTCTTTAATTTCAGATATTGTGTGATGGGCATGGGGAGCTGGTCGTGTGGTGACTTATTTTGTGTCTCATTATTGTTTGGCTGCTAATTAAAGAGAAAGAAACGACTACGGGGCCTGAGTCAAGTTAATTAAAAGAAGTAATCAGCAGCAAAAACTGGTCACTAATTAAGAAGATGGTAAGAATGAAAACCTGCAGCCACTGCAGCACTCGAGGCCTGGAGTTCGCCACCCCTGCCTTAGGGCCATGCTATTTCACTTCTCCTCCGCATGTATGGTTATCACAGTACATTTGAAAACAGCTACATCTTAAAATTTGCTGATAGCTCAATTAAGGCAAAAGCTAAGGAACTCTGGCCTCATGTATAAATGGTGCATATGCACAAAAATGTTGCGTACAAATGTTTCCATGCTCATGTAGCAGAAGAACATGAAAGTTGACGAACACACAGATTTATGCATCTGGATTTTTTTGTGCGTACGCACATTTCTGCTTTTGTGGTTTTGCCATGTTATAGTGTGAATTCTATGCACAGCATTATACATGAGGACCCTGGTGATCACTTTTAGAAGAAACACCATTCATTCACAAGAAACAATCATCAAAGACCAAGCGGTGGAGATTGTTGACAGTTGTAAATATTTGAGGACAATCATAGATTCAAAACTGACATTTAATGAAAACAAAAAGGTGTCAGCAAAAAGGGACGGCAGTGCCTCTACTGTCTAAGGAAGCAGAATGTTTTCAATGTGAGTCCTATAATATGTCATTCTTTTGTAAATCTTGCATTCAGTCTGTTTTTGCTTATGTTCTGTAGGCCTGGTTTGGAAATCTTAATGTCAGCAACAAAATCAGAGTAAATGAAATTGTAAAGTCTCAACAGTCAAATCTGAGAGACCTGTTTAATAAGCAAGTATTGCGGAAAGCAGAGTGCATTCTGTCAGACACGACTCATTCACCACATTCTCGATTTCAGATGTTTCAATCACGTCACAGGATGAAGGATTCAAGGATAAAAAGCAATCATTTCAAATACTCTTTTATTCCAACTGCTATTGATCCTCTAAATAAGTTCAATTTTAATAAATATCCACATTCTTAAATCATAGGACACACAGCTGCCTTTTGAATAAATCATATCAGTCAAGTCTAAATGCCTGTTTAACTTTTATGTCTAATATATTTGATCTAATATTTCACCATACGTTTTATGCTCATTGCTGTACTTTATTTTTACTAAGCTTATGTTTGATGGCTGTGTTCTTTGTTGATAGCTTTTTATTGTTATGTCGTGGTCTCTTTGTAAAACCTACTGACAACCAAATTTCCCTCTTGGGACAATAACATTGAAATGAACTGAATTGGGTGCTGCCTCATTCAGGATGAAACACGATGGGATTCATGAGTAAGTCTTATACAATATGTGTGGAGTGCCCCCAAGTCTTGGTATGAGTAATTGTGCAGCTCAGGAGTGATGTCTGAGTCTCAGCATGGGCACATGGCAACTGGAGTGTGAGCCGTGACTTTAGGCGTCAGCCTCACAGTGACTCCTACTGCAGCCAAGAGTGGGCACCCAGCCTGGGTATATGTTACAGTGTAGCTTGAAACTGAAGCAGGAGTTGTGATGTCTTGGTGCACTGTAACTCAAGGCTGAGCTCCAAGTCTCAGGGTCTTTTATACAAGTGACCTGCGAGTTTCACATTATAAGCTGTAGGTCAAGACTGAGCCCTGAGTTTTGGAGTGTACATGTTGAGAACGAATCACAAATCAAATTGTGTGTAGTCCCGAAGCTCAAGAGTGAGTTTATAGTCTCAAATTGTGCTGCATCAAAGCTGGAGAGTAAATCCTGGATCTTACTGTGCATTAATCTAAAGCTTAAGCGTGACAATAGAATCTTAGAGTAAGCTACAGTTGTTGCTGTGCATTACACTTAATGTGGAGAGTAAACCCCATATGTTACTGTGTATTTTACTGAAGCTCAACAATTAATGCAGAATCTCCACATGTCTCACACTGTAGTTTGAGACTGAGCCTAAATACTATGTATTTTATAGTAAATCTCAAGTGTGAGCTCCATGTTTCTGTCTTACACTAAACTTAAGAATGAATCATCTTTGTGTTATCCTGAAATTTAAGAATGGGTTCAGAGTTTCATTGTGTGTGGCAAATCAGGAGTGAGCCCTCAGTCTCAGCTAATACTACACTACAGACGAGGCAGGGGCCCTGGGGCTTGTTCTATGTACGTGCGTCACACGAGCTGGAGCTGCCCTACTTCTTCCTCCACTTTTGCTTGCCTGTGTGTTCTCATCGGATGTCATGCTTCTGAATAGCCAACGAGTCAGGCAGCTGGAATGTGCGCCACTGGTGTGAGGTTGGGGTCTGTATGTCTGGAACCTTGGAGGCGCTTGTCATGCATTCTTTAGGTGGGACGTGTGTTTTGTTTGGGAGGGACATATAGCTGGCATTTGACTGGACATGGAGACAAAGCTGTTGAAGCTTCAAGCAGGCTGGACCTCTGAGTATACCTCTGGGTAATTGCACAAATTGTCAGGCGTGCATACAGTTGCTGCTGTACATAAGAACCCACAGTGAAGATCATTGCTGTTAAGCTAGACATTATTCTCGCTCATTTCTAACACTGAGACCCATCCAAACATTTTTCATGGTTGGCACTGTAGCCTAAATTTACCACTGGCTTTGAAGTTGGTCTCCTCCAGCGGAGTTACGAGTGTCACTGCCCTCACATGCCACTGCCTATAGTTTGCCAAGCTAGACACCTTCCTTAACAGATGTGTGAGTGCCTAACTTGAACACTTCACTTACAGTAGATAACTGAACTGAGCTGCAGTGCAAACTGCTTTGACATTATGCAATCAAGAATGTAAGGCAACATATAAAATATTGGCTGTTGTGGTGTATTGCTTTTTTGCATGAATTCTTCATCTATCCATTTTTTCAATCAGTCAATCAATTTTTATATAGTTTGGAAAATCCCAGCAGTGGCTACCACTGATTTGCCTATGGTGCTTGATGCATAGCCTGATTTGGCACTTAACTGTTATTTCTGGAATAATCCAGGAAACGCCCAGAATGCCACAAGCCAGTTAGCTCAGAGTTTATTCGCCTGTGGTTGAGGGCAGTCACACGTAACCAAGTGACCGGTCCTGTCCGTCATTAAGGCCCATGCCCTGCCTCCCTTGGACGGAGTGCACACACATAATGACTAGGAGGGGACGTGGTTAGATAGGGACACATAGCTTTATAATTTCGTCTGACATTTGCATGATGAATTGTTCTTGGTAGCAATGGAGATGCTTTAAGCAGCTGCTTGAATGCTGTAACTTTTTGAAGTCTTGCAGAGCGATGCACATTTATGTAATTAGAAAAATTAGCTGAAAGAATTGATCAAGAAAATTCTACAAAATTACACCTGAAATCAAAACAAATTCAATGTAAATCACAACTTAACACTTTTGTGAACTTTCATCTCAGGTGATGGATGAAAACGTATCTATTCTCTTGTAAGGTTTTTCTAGTTGTCTGAATTTTGTTATTGTCTTGAGATTTCGAATATTGAATTGTGGATTTCAGCTGCTTTGATTTGGATTACCTTTTATGAAAGTCTTTTTCTTTTGTTTCAATTTTTTGTTAAGATATTTTTGTTAGATATATTCTTTATTCATAAAGATTCTGCCTTGGCCTTGTCCTTCCATGCCAGAGGTTTTCATTTTCTTCTCCATTAATGAGCATTTTGGGATATTTTTGTGTTTCCAGAACAATGGTAACTATTATAGTTTGCACTATACAAAGACTGCCTTGCTTGTTGACTTTTGAGTCAGGCTGTCTAGGGTGAGGTCTATCTTTTGGCAAGCCAGTGAAGGTCTTTGCCTGGTTTGTGAGTTTTTTTGGAGGCCTTTCACTCTTCTCTCTATGTTTGTGTCACCTATTCACAACCCTGTAAAATTATGAGTTTCAATTCGATTTTCACTCTATTTTAAGATATCTTGAAATGCATTTGATATATCTTAAAATCAGCAGCAAGATAATTTGAGATAATATGAAATGCATTGTAGATATTTGAAATGGACAGTAAACTATTTTAAGATGTTTGAAAATATAATCAAGATATCTGAAAATGTATTTCAGATACTTTCCGTAAAACAACTACCATAAATGGCACACAATAAAGAGGTGCGGCACCAGCATGGTGCACCCCATTGAACTGGCATGCCAACAGTTAACAAAAACAAAACAAATACAATATTTTGGGACTAAATAAGTCCAGTCTAAAGATTGTTTTAAGGCTGCTTCTGAAGTGAAGAAACTACACTCTGAGACATGGGCCCTTGACGTAACGCTGACTACCAGATCCTCAGTATGGTATGGAGCAGCCCTGCTTCAGTGTATCTAAATCTGAAGGCTTTCTTATATGTTATGAAAGTGATATGGAGCTAGGATGTGCAGGCATGGTGCTTGGTCCAGAGGAATATCTATTAAAAAAGCAGCATAGACGTCTTGTCAGTGTCTGCCAGTTACATCTCTAAAGTAGGAACATCAGGAGACATCAAGCTAATAAGAAGATCAGTTCCTCTGCTTATCAAGTGTCATAGAGTTGGAAAATGAGCCTCTCTAGCTCAATTTCAATTTGGTCCTACTGTTATGAGTAAAAGTAAAAGCATTTTTTTTCCAGTTTTTTTAAGAAATTACTCCTAATTTAACCAGGAATTAAGAGAGCTTGTGAGCTGTCCTGACTCACTAGGAGCTGCCAGAAGATGACATTCAGGTAGAAATTGGCTTGCATATTCCGTGAAATGCTGAATATTTTGGAAACACTGGACGATTAGATATTGATTTGATAAAGATGGAATAATATTCTTAACTAGGGGGCTTTGCCCCCTGCTCACTTTGCTCGCCCACCTCCTTTCCCCCCCAACCGGGGCACACTACGTGCCAGCCGCTTCGCATCTCTGCCGCTCTCGTTGTTTTGAGGGAGGCTGAACACACCCCAAGGAGATGTGGTTGCTCCTCCAAATCCCCCTCTTAAACGGTGATACAATAGGAAACAAATAGTTTTTTTTTCTACCTCCTCTAAGCTCAATCGGCTGGCTTGCTGCTGCTGCTGCTTGTACCATGCTTTGTAATCTGTTTGTCGCACAGCGCCTCGAACATTTAAAAGCCTGTGCAGCAGCTAGCTGTCCTCTTTGTCTCGCGGGACGTTAAAGTGTCTCAGAGAAAATCACGTCTCAACCCAATATTTCTTTTATATAATAGAGAGATAGAGAGACAAGTCTTGTACATCATGTGATCACTCCATTTAAGTGAAGAAGACATGTGCTGTCAGCTGGAATTTGACCAAGTGTTGGTTTCCATCACATTTGTTGGCCTTAGGGAAAACATAGCTTTGCAAAAGTGATGATTTGCGTAAGTCACAACCATTTCTCAAATTTGCTCCAAACTTTGAACGGCCTTACAGCACATAAGGTAACACACAAATACATTTCCCCACCACTTAACATGAAGTAATGTTAAGGCAGGCTGCATTCATGAAAATTGCTGTTTTCCTAGTGTTGTTGGTGTAATTGAAGTCATGCACATAAAGATCACTGGCCATGATCTGTGTGGCTGAGCATGCATATATGAGTTGCAAGCAATATCACTGCATCAACACACAGGAAGTCATGGATGCAAACTGTACTGTACTAGCTAGCATACAGCAGTACCCTGAAGACAGGTGGGGCTGGATGGATGATTGACAGTGAAATGTGTCACACGTGTTTGCTTGGGGAGCAACCTAAGGGTCCCCTTTCCCTCTGCAGAAAGTAGCGAAAACCCAAGCAAAATGACACCTTTAATTGGCTAACTAAAAAGATTATAATATGCAAGCTTTTGAGGCAACTCAGGCCCCTTCTTCAGGCAAGATGTAGAAAGAAAGATTGTCAACACTCCCACCCTGATGTCACTTCCAGGATCAGACCACCTGGACCCATCCCTTCATCCCAGAATTCCTATTAGAGGGGACCAATGCCATCTTGCAAGCAGAACGTCTTAAGAAAAGCATAAAGTCAACCTTTGCATAGTACCACACATTTCTTTTCATGCCTTTTGCGTACTTTAATATACGGGGTTTGCCTTCAGGTGCCCTTTTTCTGTGCCTTGTGTCTTCCTATAAATGTCACACATGTATGCAGAGCTCTGCATTCCACAAACACCTGGAACTTTTCACTTTACAAGCCTGGGAAGGTTCAAAAATGCAAGTGGGGATTTGTGGTTTCACAGAAGATAATGGGGATCACATAGGGGAATCTGGCTTGCCCAGGATCATCTTAACAGTATCATAGGCCCCCTGGTAAAGTAGTGTGCCGGGGCCCCCATTTTGATATCAAAACAGACAGAAGCATACATAGGCATCAGAAACATTGTGGGCCCCTATGTTTCTGGGGCCCCTGGTTAATGCCCATTTGTTAAGACAGCCCTGCACATGACTATGAAAGATGACAGTGGCAGAGTGAACACAACGTCAGAAACAGTGCAGGAATAGCCATAGCTTCCATCCATCCATTATCCAACCCACTATATCCCAACACAGGGTCATGGGGGTCTGCTGGAGCAAATCCCTGCCAACACAGGGCACAAGGCAGGAACAAATTCTGGGCAGGGCGCCAACCCACCGCAGGGCACACACACACCCCCACACACCAAGCACACAATCGGAACAATTTTAGGATCGGCAATGCACCTAATCTGCATACTTATTTCAGTAAATGTAACTTTACAAGGCATTTCTTGTGACTATAACAGCGGGACGGTGATCCTTCTGAAAGTACAACCGGGGCACAGTCACTGTGTGTGTGTCTGTCTTTCCATCTTGGTGCTCCTTACTGTATAATTCTTGATGTTGTTGTGAAATGGCAACAATTGTTTGCGACTTAGAACAATACCCTAACATTTTGTTTTCCATCTCATTTGAATATTATTATCTTTATTATGAGGCCCTAGCTATATCATTAGAAAACCACAGAGTCATCATGATTTCCAAATAAACTACGAAACGTCTTCATGAGTGCCATTTTGTAGACGGGGTGTCTTAAAATCATGACGTTATTCATTCGTTAAATCCTACTGCTCATTGGTGTGGCAGTAGGACACTTCATAACTACTTCTTATTTCCTACTCCTAGATAGGACAACATCCTATTCAGATTTTCCTAGGAGTAATTCTGAGATGCTTGAAAATACAGGCATAGATTGTGTCTTGAAAGTGAACAGATCTGGTGTGCTAAATAATGCAACATAAAGACCCATAAAGTGAGAAGTTCAATTCGGCTTTTGGAGCAGCGAACACCCAGCTTCAGCGTATTGAAGGACGGTAATGAAGGTGATATGAAGACAAGGCTACCAGGTATAGCGCTTGTTCCTAAGGAATAACTATTAAGAAAACAGCGTAGGTGCGGTGGGTTGGCGCCCTGCCCAGGATTGGTTCCTGCCTTATGCCCTGTGTTGGCTGGGATTGGCTCCAGCAGACCCCCGTGACCCTGTGTTCGGTTGGAAAATGGATGGATGGAAAACAGCGTAGGCATCTTGTAGGCTTCTGCCAGAGAGAGCAGCAAGGTGGGTGTAATCGGGAGATGTCAAGTTCATAAGAGGATCAGCTTTTCGAATCCGGAGAGAATTTTCTAAACAGTGTATGTACATAGGAAGGCCCCCGTCGCCCTCTAGCGGCGCCTGTTCATGTCCCAGTTTCACCTCGCCGCGCCTCTGTCAGAATCAAAACACTGTGATTACGCGCTGCACCCTTGCAGCAGTGACGTCAGCGCACGGCGCCCCTAACCACGCCCCCTGGGACGTGCGGGCCAAGGGGCGGGAGCGCGCGCCTTGCGTATTGTAATGGGATTAGCCGACGAGCGGAAGTGATGTCACCGCAGGCCGTCTCCTCCATGTTATTGTTATTGTGGCCGCGGGATGGTGTAGACGGGAGCTTTGGTTTTTCTCCCAGCGAGCAAAACCCACCGACATGAACGGCATCACTAAGAGCCGTTTCGAGGTAAGAGAGCGTGTGGCGACTGACAAGAGAGGAGGATCTAGTTCGTGGACACACTATGTGCAGGACAGAGGGGGAAGAAAGCAAAGGAAGGGAGGACGGACATCGTACAGTCCTGTGTCCGTGTGTCTGTCTAAGACGATCC
The DNA here is from genome assembly GCF_016835505.1 of Polypterus senegalus. NCBI lineage: Eukaryota > Metazoa > Chordata > Cladistia > Polypteriformes > Polypteridae > Polypterus > Polypterus senegalus. The sequence continues at coordinate 98,699,779 of NC_053168.1, forward strand.
GAAGTGACAGTCGGCCGAGTGGGTGGTTCTTGGTTCTGTGTGTGACGGTGCTGACTGGGCCAGTCCGAGCCTTTTTGCCCTTGTCAGCGTCTGTCGGACGTGGTGTGGTTAGTAAGCCTGCTGTGAGAGGGAGAGCTGTCCACCTCCGTCTGTCCTGTGCCATGAGGAGAGACAGAGGACACATACCTGCTCTTGAAACTTGTGGGAGTGAGAAGTAGCACATGTAGGTCAATGTTTTCAGCGTTCGGGCTGGACTCCTCTTCTCAGGGGGCTCGCACGTGAGTTGATCGTCGGGCTGCATTCGTTCAGTTTTGCATTTTAAAGTCGAAACGGCCTCACCCCTCCCAATCCCAACTCGACGTCAAAAAGTACTTACCCTTAAGTGCGCATTCACAGAAAGAACGGTCCAATCTAAAAGCATCACACAGCGCAAGTATGTCGCATCTCACTCTTTCATGTTGAAAAAATGACAGCCGTTTTGCACAGTCAATAGCAAATGAATATTTTAAGATCAGATTTTATCTTGCCATCCATTTCCCTATGCAAACATGAACTGTAAACGTGATTGAGGGCTTTTCACAGTGATCTAACAGATCTGCCTGTTCAACTGTCTCATCAAGAACAGAGGCTGTCTGCCACCACAGCTGTATCAACCAAAGACCTCATAGTGAATGCGTTCCTGTGGCATTCCAGGACAGTCATTTACCTTAAAGTCAGTCTGTGGCCTCATGAAGCCAGAATTGCACAAAAATGTGTGCAAAACTTAAGCTGTTTGAAGGCAGAAAAGAAGGACCCTGCCTTTGTTCTCAAACATGACAAAAATGTGGATTTCAGGTATACGAGCACACTTGGCCAAAAAATGTGAATTTGAAAAAGTGCATCATTAGAAAAATAACACAGCAGGAAATGTGAGATGGTAGGCTTGACATTGACATTAATTTATGTGGCCGATTCCTTATCCGAGGTGACTTGTAACGTTTGATATACTATTGTTATATTTATTTTGGGTTTTTTTTCTGTCAGAGCACACTCAGGAGAGGTGATTTGTTCATGGTCTTGCAGTGTCAGTAGCAGGATTTGAACCCACAATGTCTGGGTTGAAAGTCCAAAGTCTTAACCATTATGCCACATTGTCTGCTGTGGCAGCCCAGAGGTTTTGAGAATCTCATAAGTGACTTGTTGTCTCCCCATTCCATAGAGATTGGTGTTGTACTTCCTCTTCTTACTTGTCATTGCTGTGTGTGAAATGGCTGCACATATTGTGCTCCTTAAAAATAGGTAAAATCTTCCTTTTTATGTTCTATTAATCTGATCTCTTGCATTACATTAAAATAAATTTGAATAGACACAGATTATATAAATTATTTTTAAATGCATCTTGTATGTTTAACAGACAATCAAAGTTACCTCTGTGCAGAAGTTAGCGAACTTTGAAGTTTGGCAAGTGATGGGATGACTTCAGCAGCTCTGGAGGCTACCAGATATTTGCTGTTGTTGTCAAGTGTGTCTGACATATGTATTCCTTCCAAAACTGCTTCACATGCTTCTGATTTCTTGGCTGCCTTGCATGGACAGCCTCCATGTAGCTCCAGCCTGAGACAATTCCAGCCACCATGCGTGAGAGTGAGGTAAGGATGAGTCTAGTGGTGGATATCGGTGATTAGTTTCTGTTATGAAACTTAATGTTTCTTATTATGCCCAAAATTCATCCACAAGGTATTTTTCTCAATAAATCTTAAGAATAACCCAAATGGTCTTTTGCAAACATAATATCAGCAGCCCTGTCCTGTTTTGAGAGCAAAAGGTTTCTACTGTCCATTGAAAGCCAACTGCTATTTATCTTATTATAGTGTATTAACATGGTGCAGACAGGAGTGATCTTTGACGTTCTCCTTGGGTGATTCTGGGCAGTTTCTAGGAGTTTTTTTTTTTTTTGCCAGGTGGTTGAATTTTTAAGTCGACCCCACACACTGTAGTGCCCTTTCACCTAACTCGCCTGTTATCTTAATGTGTCCTTTGACCAATGGCTAGCACTTTATTTGAGTGCTTCTTGGCTCTGGTCATTTCTCCATTAAAAGTAGCACATTAAACACAGACATTGTCACCCATCCATCCATCCATTATCCAACCCGCTATATCCAAATTACAGGGGCACGGGGGTCCGCTGGAGCCAATCCCAGCCAGCGCAGGGTGCAAGGTAGGAAACACACCCCGGGCAGGGCGCCAGCCCACCGCAGGGAACACACACACCAAGCTCACACTAGGGACAACTTAGGATCACCAATGCACCTAACCAGCATGTCTTTTGACTGTGGGAGGAAACCCACGCAGACACGGGGAGAACATGCAAACTTCACGCAGGGAGGAGTTATTTCAGATATTTTCAGTCCATTTCTTACCTGTTTGTCCTATTCAACACAGGCCACTAGCCATGTCTGGATGGTCTTGGAAATGCCAGCTGACCTAATGTACATGTCTTTGGGATGGGAAAGGAATATTAGGGTATTCAGATGAAAAAATACACACAGACACAAGAAGAACTTTCACAGGCTGAGATCTGCACCCAAGGGTCTGTAGACGTACCAGAAGTCAAGCTTTTTGAATGAACTTCTCAGTACCCAAAGATGTTGTCTTATTGTCAGCTTCTGAGCCCTGATGGAACTAAACTGTGCTGTAGTAGTGTAGTGATTTCAAAGATGTGACGTACTAAATTGGCTGATTGTTGAAAAATCAAGAGAAGCAGGCACATGGCGAGTGTGGGGTGCACGTGAGGCTGGCTTGCATGTGACAGGATGGTACATAGCAATGGGAGCTCTCGGGGTGCTTGGGGGAGGAGGGGAGCATGACAGTCCTGATGAAGATGATGTTCTTTAAAAGAATAAAAATCAAATTTTAAAGATTGTCTTTAAATTGAACTGCATAATTTAACATTACTGACGAGTGTTCTTCAATCGTGGCATTTCAGTATCAATTCAGTTCAGTTCTCAACCTGAAAACAAACCTGGGACTCATTGTGGACCTTAACCTTTCATTTGCTGGAGAAGATATGCCAAGACAAATGCTACTATCAAGTGCAGATGTAGGTTGTGAGAGTGTGTAAGCAAGTGATAGGGTAGACTGTGCATGACAAGTGAGTTCTGCTCTCCAGGAGTACTGTAATGTCTACTGAGAAGAATTTCAAGGCCTCCCGCTCACCTAGAGTGAGTATTTTAAGTGCCCTACATATCCCTGGTTTGTCACCAGTTGCTTTGGTACTTGCAGAGCCTCGTTGCCTACTGTGCCACCTTTAGCCTGGGTTTCGCACTGGCACATGATTTTCCACTGCAGACTCAGAGGGATTAACCACAGGCTTTTAATCCTAAACAGCAGGGGATTTGTTATGATCAATCCCAGGATGCTTTGCTGTGCTAGAGCTTTTTACTGTTCTGATAGAGTAATGCATTTCTGTTGAAGTTCTTTTCTTTGAACTCCTAGCAGCATTCCTTAGGTGCTGTCAGTAGTCTTGGCAGAAGATGGTGCTAATGGAAGACAGGTTAACTATTGAGTACAGGATTGTCCAAGTTGACCTCTCAGTCATGCCAGTTCTATGCTCATCCTCAGAACCATAAACATGTAGAATAAGTAACAAACTGGTGTGATAGAGGGTTGTTATCTGGGCTCTTCAGAACATGACGATGTTATTTTGGAGAGATGAGGTCAGTAGGATTGGCAACATGACTAGGCTGAATGACCTGTTATCATCCTGTATCTCAAGCTCTCTTGCCGAATCAGGTCAGCACAGGTAGGGGAGCATGCACTGGTACAGAGTGTTGCTGCACCCAGCACGCAATGAATCAGCGCAGGATCCTTTTTGGCAACACCCTAGGCAGACATGTGATTCAGTCATGAGTCGGATCACTCTCAGGGAATCGCACCTCATGGCCGTAGTGCTGTAACCAACACTCCCTCACAATGCTGGTAATGTGCCTCATTCGGGACTCTGTGAGCAACCGCTCATTCGACACAAAGTCAAAACAGTGGTATCCAGGGATTCTCCAAAGCGACACAGCACCAAAGGAGTCCAGTCTTCTTCTCAGGTCACTGGATAGCATCCATGTCTCTCAACCATATAGCAAGACAGGAACCAAAAGGACTCTAAAGACTTGGACCTTCGTCCTTTTGCATAGATATCGGAAGCGCCACACACCCCTTTCCAGCGACCTCATGACCCCCCATGCTCTCCAAGTCCATCTACTGACTTCATACGAAGAGTCACCAGAGACATAAATGTTGCTGCTGAGCTAAGTAAATCTCTCAGTGCAGTTGACACTCTCTCCGCAGACAGACACACTGTTAATGGCTGTTCCCAAAAGGTCATTAAAGGCCCATATCTTAGTTTTTATCCAGGACACTTGCAAGCCCAAACACTCAAACTCCTCACTCAGTCTCTCGAGAGACACTTTCAGCCCCTTCATTGACCTCGTGAAGATCACAGTATCATCGGCACAGTCAAGATCAGTAAATCTTTCTTCACCAACAGATACCCCACAGTCAATGGACCCCACAACCCTTCCCAACACCCAGTCCTGAATAGCTGAATGCCCAGGTTATTGAGACAAGTGTCTGGTTTGCTCTTTAGACATTTTTGAGGGTCATTTCAACTTTGAAGCAGCCGGTGCTGAAAAATGAGGCTTGACTCCTGCCAACTCCTGACTTACTGTAAGGTGTGATGTGCTCTACAGGCTGGACAATGACAAAGGCTGCTCAGCAGTTGTGACAGTGCTTTCTTCTGGAGAGATGTTGAAGAATGCAGTTAATTGGGACATGGAGCAAACGTCTCCCCCATTGTTCTATAGTGCTTGCTCATCTGTGTGCCTGTACACCTTCTTTGTTGAGGCTGTGAAGTAGTGCGCTTGTTTGTATTTTTCAGGGTAGTTATGCACAAAGCTTACCAATATATCACTAGTAGGCGCTTGTGCAATTTGGTATCTTTGCCTCCAGCCTGTGTGATTTCTCTGCTTCATGTTTCGCTGTTTCTGCATTGCTGGTGCAGGTTTGTTTCTCTCTGTGGTTTTCTTCGGCACTTTCATGCAGTACAATCTTATTGAACCACTCCATTTGCTCAAAACAATTCTTTTGTTTATGTCTCTTGCCAGGTTTTCTGCACCAATGATGAGGCCCCCATTAACAAAAAGCTTCCTAAGGAACTGCTGCTGAGGTGAGTATCTGTGCTGTGTAGAGGTCCCCTCTCTTTGATCCTGTCTGCTGCTGGTTCTGGTGTGCTTGGTGTTTTTGTTGTAGGGAGGATGAGTGCAAATTCCTTTTTATATACTGAATTTTCTGTATCACCCTTTTCGTTTGCTGTAGCAGCACTCTGAAAACAGATTTTGTTCAGTGCCACATTTGTTTTTTTTTCCATCAGGCAGCGGCCATGGCATCTCTACTATGTTTTGTCATTATCTCCCTATACAGATCATAGTGACTCCTGTTAAAATGCTGATTAATATTTTTCTCTGCATTTGTAATCTCCCCAGAGTCATAATTTTAAGAAGAATAATAAAGGTGAATGTTCAGTCCATCAGTATTTTGTGCCTAGTGGTGAGATCTTTATATCTCACCCTGGTCTCTGTGCTTCCACTGTGTGATACAGAGGTATATTCCAGATTTATGAAACCCTTTGTCTAACTCTGTGCTTCCTATGCCCAAATGTATTCAGCATCTCAGAATTACTCCTATGAATTGTAATAAAAAGTCTACCTAGGATAAGAATCTGTCCTACCATCAAGCAGGTCATGAGAATTAGTTCTTCCTACGATCATTCCCAGCAAGGAGTAGGAGGCCACATTTGAGAATGACATCACGATGTTATGGCATTCAAGCCACAAATTGGCAATCATGGTGACATTTTGTAATTTTCCGATAATAACGGCAAGGCTTCACCACAAAGATGATAATTTTCAAAGTAGAGAAGCAGGAGGAAAACGTAAGATGGTACTAACTGACTTGGAATAGCATGAAGGATGTCTGGAATGGACTGGGCATCATTACTGTACTTAAGCAATCCATGGCTCAGGTGCTAGAAGGGGATGTGGACAAAGCTAATGCCATGAGCAGTTTTTAAATAGATTTTTTCCTCCTACTGCCACCTGCTTTCAACTACTAGACCTCCCACACCTTCCATGCTACATCAAAAACTCCTACCAAGTCAACTGAAAAGGCCAATAATAAGTTCACATCTAACCAGCAGTGTGAACTCTCCATAACTGAAGACTAAGTAAGAAGACATCTTAGGAAGTTACATGCAGGAAAAACTTCAGGACCAAATGGATTCAGTCCTCAAGTTCTTAAGGCAAGTACTAACCAAGTTTGTGATGTCCTCTGTCACCTGTTCAGTCTGACCTTATGGCTTCAGAAAGTGCCACTGCTGTGGAAAGTATCCTGCATTGTTCTTGTTGCAAAGAAGGCAGGCACCTCTTCATCTAATGACTACAGACCAGTGACACCTACGTCTCATATGAAGACCTTTGAGAGACTGGTCCTGAACTATATGAGTCCTCTTGTGGTAGACCACCTGGACCCACTGCAGTTTGCCTATTGGACAAAGATTAACGTGGAAGGTGCAGTTATCAGCTCCACAAGGCTTATTCTCATCTGGACAAAGCTGACAGCACTGTGAGGATTAAGTTTTTTGATCTCTCCAGTGCCTTCAATACCTTCCAGTCATCCCTGTTAAGTGATAAACTCAGATATATCCAGATGAATGAGCCTATGGTATCCTGGATAATGGACTATCTGTCAGGCAGACCACAGTTTGTGAGAGTCAAGGACCAGGTTTCCATAACAGATGTGAGCAACATTAGAGCATCACAAGGAACTGTCCTGTCTCCTTTTCTCTTCACTCTGTACACCTCTGACTACAAATATAATACCAGGTCACGTCACTAGCAGAAATTCTCAGATGATTCTGCAGTTATGGGGTCTGTTGATAAAGGGATTGAGACAGAGTATAGGAATTGGATGGAGAAGTTTGTTTCTTGGTGCAAAGAGAATTGTGTGCAACATCAGCAAAATCGACAAACTGGTTATTGACTTTGGCTGCACCAGAGAGCGTCTATATCCGGTCACTATTTAAGGAGTGGATGTAGAGGTGATGCACTCCAACAAGAACTTGGGAATCCACATCAATGACAGGTTGGACTTGTTTTGGAGCACAGTGGAACTACAGTACAGGCCAAAAGTTTGGACACACCTCCTCATTCAATGTATTTTCTTTATTTTCATGACCATTTACATTGGTAGATTCTCACTGAAGGCATCAAAACTATGAATGAACACATGTGGAGTTATGTACTTAACAAAAAAAGGTGAAATAACTGAAAACATGTTTTATATTCTAGTTTCTTCAAAATAGCCACCCTTTGCTTTGATTACTGCTTTGCACACTCTTGGCATTCTCTCGGTGAGCTTCAACAGGTAGTCACCTGAAATGGTTTTCACTTCACAGGTGTGCCTTATCAGGGTTATTTAGTGGAATTTCCTGCTTTATTAATGGGGTTGGGACCAGCAGTTGTGTTGTGCAGAAGTCAGGTTAGTTGGACGATCATTTATTTTTCAACAGGACAATGACCCTAAACACACCTCCAGGCTGTGTGAGGGCTATTTGGCCAAGAAGGAGAGTGATGGAGTGCTGTATATGGTCATGAAAATAAAGAAAACACATTGAATGAGGAGGTGTGTCCAAACATTTGGCCTGTACTGTATATAAGAAAGGGGAGTGTAGGCTTTGATTCCTTATGAGACTGTGTTCCTTTAATGTATGAAGTTTTATCCTTCAAATCTTCTATAACTCTGAGATGACCAGTGTAACCTTCTATTCTGTGGTGTGCTGGGCTATTAACATCACTTCAAGAAAGACCCACCTAATCAACACGCTAATTAAAAGGACAAGCTCAGTTATTGGACACACTCTGGACCCCTGAAGGTCGAGCAAAGGAGAGAATTAAAACAAAACTGAGTGCAATTATAAACAATGCTGCACATCCACTCTCTGGCACAATAACACTGAGTACTTTCAGCCAACAAACTATTCAGCAGAAGTGTATCAAGAAACACTACTGGGGCCTATCTGTACCAATAGCAATACGTCTGAATAATGCCTCACTTTGAGTGTGACAGCCAAGTCAGAACTTTTTAATTTTCTTGCTTTATATTCCTTCTGCTGTATGTTCAAACTAAAGTGTGCTTGCCTCTCTTTGTAATCTCCACACCACTTCAACGATGCTCTGTTGACCCAGTGCCCTAGGAGTCCCCACCTGCCTTCTTGAACTTTCCCAAACTTATACAGTCTAATGAAAATATTCCAGGGGCTAATAGGAAGCAGAGCTCCGTGTACCCCTGTGACATTTCGCAGTCAATCACCCATTAATCCTACTTACTTTCAGGGTAATGTTTTGGCTACTATGGTGCAGTTAGTATCCATGAGCACCTTTGTGTTGATACTGGGATATTTTATATATGCTTGCTCATCCATACTTGGGCCAGTTTGCATGAATGCAGTTTGTTTTAGCAATATTTCACCTAGAACTTTGGGGAAATGTATAAATCTGCGTATTACCTCATGCATTGTAAAAATGCTCAGAGTTGGCTGTAAAATTTGAGAAACGGTTGGTTGTGACATGCCCAAAGCAAAGTTATTGCAAAGATGCGTTCTTTCAGTGGCCAAAAAAGTAATGTTACCAAAACGTCTCTGCATAGATGGATCATTTGTATGATTTGTTATGAATATTATTCCGTCTGTCTGAATTGTATTCTGTCTGTCTGAATTGTATCTTTTTACAAGTTCATTGTTGTCTACTGTTTTCAAAACATTCCGCCTTTCTGGGTTCCGCTTGCTCTCTGAAGGCAGTTCCTATCTACTCGCTAAACCACAAACTCTTCTAAATCCAATGTGAAGTTAGGAGTAGTTTCTTAAATTAGGAAAACTAATAAAATTATTTTACTCATTGCCTTATGAGTAGGACCAAATTTACATGACTGTGAGATTTTTTTAGGAAGTTAGTAGAGGTGTTCTACTCTGAGATGCTTAATAAATCCATGCACTGGTCTAACCATTGAAAACATTGTCTTTTAACTCTTTCACAGTGAGTGTCGACTTGAGTCAACACATAGGGTTGTTGCGAATGTTGAGAATCCTTGACATCCAGGGTAGAGGGCGGTAATTGGCTGTAAACATCAACAAACCCCCCCCCCCCCGATCTATTTGCTAGCAGTATGCTGTTTGCATCATGTGTTACACTGGCACTGCTGTTTCAGGTGTCTGTTGCTGCATACTGTGAGTGCTGTCACCACCAGTGGCCACCTTCACCCGGCTGTCAGCTGCCACAGTGGTCACACTATGCAGCAACAGACATCAGAAACAGCAGTGCCAGTGTAATGTGGCAAGGCACGCCATTGGCTGCGTCTAACGTTACCATACCTTGGCTCATGGAACATAAAACACAGGGATATTTGTTGTAAATCAGTATTTCATTTTGTTTTATATGTGAAGCCATTGCTTTGTGTGCTTTTCAGAAAACTTGAATTTTTTTTTTTTTTTGGAAAAAATATTCAGCCTTGGTCCAAAACAGAAAATAAAAATGATAGTCCAGAAAGAGTTAATATTTATACCTGGTTTAATGATCTACTGGTGTACTTGAACTGACATCATGATGTTCTTGGTGGATTCCCGACATTATCTTCAGCTAAATGGTTAGCACAGCAGTGGCAGTGAGCTGCTCATCTGCACATGTTCTTCATGTTGAACAAGGCAATGCCAGCTAATTTTATAATGTCGAGGTTATCTTTTGCTTAAACATTCACCAGTCAAATAAGAATAACCTTGAGATTACCTTCTGTCCATTGATCATGAGCTGGTAAGTGCTGTTTGCCTCCTCAGTAAAGTTGGGTAGGGTAAGTACAAAGCTGCATCCAAGAAAGTGATTTTTAAAGCTAGTGATCTGTTGGCAGGAAGTGTTTATTTGCTTGTAAATGCTGCATAACATTAGACTACATCTACATAAACATTGATGTTATAAAATGTAAATAGAATGTCTTGTGTTTTCAGAAAAGATTTTGTGAGATGTCTAGAATAGTACAGGTTTTGTTCCCAAACTTCTCCTTGAGGCACCCCATTCATTCCATGTATTTTATTTATTTCAAGTTTTCCCCAGTGGCTCACCTGAGTAGGGCTGCATTGAGTAATCGATGCAATCAAATAATCAGTTAAAAGTTTGATTGATTTTTATTTTCTTTTTCAACTAATCGTCCCTGCTCCTCCTTGACATTACACACCGCCATGCCAGGACTCCCTGTGCTGTTTTTGTGTAGATCAATCATTTTGGCCGCGCCACCACATTCAGTGGAAGAAGGATTCTCCAAATATTAAGCAAAATCTCACGTGTGGGAGTATTTCACCCAAAAATATTGGTTGGTTCATTGTGTTAAAAACAGACTGTGCTCCATAACAGCATTTGCTAAATGCACGAACACCTGAAGAGGAAACACACTGGAAGTGTAGCACAGGACAAACCGACAATGCAGTAAGTATCCCTCTTGCATTCACTGAGCTCCTGGACAAATCGTGGTTTTAGTGTTTGAGAGATTCATACAAGGGGCTAACGAGACAAAAGTTAGAGCTACAGAACTTCTTCGGACTGAACGGATCATTGTATGCTAAATTTCACTTGTCATTTGGTGGCATTATTATTCCCAAGTGCACTGAAGTAAACTAATGTTTCGGTAAGTAGGCTAGCTAAATGCCATACACTAGTCCATTAAATGCACTTGATAGCTTTGTTTCAGACAGAGTTGCCTTTTCACCTTGTGCTCGTATATTTATGCCAGGGCTGGCAACTTTTATTTCTTTGTCACTTTGTGGACCTGATAGAAAACTACTTATCAGCTATTGTCAAAACTGAGCAGCAATAACATCTTATATTAACATACATTAACTTTGTAAAGTTACTTTTAGGTATTTTCTCCAATCATTAAATTTTGAAGCCCATACAGAATTGTTCCTGATTATTTAAACACATTGTGACAGATGTCTGGGGACATTGCCACGCCGGGAGAGGGACAGTATTTTCCCCAGAACGTGAGAGGGCAGCCTTCCTGGGTTGCATGGGGGCCACAGGGCTGGGACGCTCAACCCTGTGGGAGGACATGGCCACCACCAGGGGGCGCCTGGAGAGCTCCAGAACGCTGATCGTTCCACCACAACAGGAAGTGCTGTCAGAAGAGGAGCTGAATCGGCATGCAGCACCTCCACCACAGCTGGAAGTGCTGCCGGATGCTAATCAAGAAGCACCTGGAGCACTTCCGGGTGCTGTATAAAGGAGGCCACCACACTCCACTCAGGGCGAGAGTCGGGAGGGAGAAGACAGGAGCCTGAGGAGGAGGAGAAGGTGGCTGAAGTGTTAGGGAGAAAAGAGAGAGAAAAGAAACTGAGTTGGCAGGTTTTAGCATTGTGCAGCTCTTTTGTATAAATAAAGAGTGTGTATTCGGGACATTTGGTGTCTGTCTGTCTGTGGCTGGGCTGGTTTATCACAACCTAAAAACTCAGTTGTTACTTTAGTTCTTCACACCCCAGTCGCCCCTCCAGCCCTTCTCTCTGCTGTGTGCCTTTCCGCTGCTCATCTATATTTTATGTAAGTTGAGGTACGTTCAGTCTATTCGTGTTTCACAAATTGAGTTACTGAAAGTACTAAATGCTGCATGATAATCTTTTTAATTATTCCCTCCTCATATTTTTTTATTTGGCATACACGTATATGTATAAGTACAAGTATAAGTTAAAGTTTAAACAAAAAAAAGCAGCTTATGGAAGGTAGATCAGATGTGCGGAGCAGCCCGATTTGACAAGTCTGTGGAGCAGGGGTGCCCAATACGTCAATCGACTGGTAGATCGCAAAGGTTAGTGCAGGTAGATCGCGTTGCATTGAAAAAAAATTTTTTTAAACATTAGTCTATTATACAGTATATCCTCCCTATGGCATTTGCCACTTGATTGACATACAGGGCGGCCAGTCTGAGATCTCTTTTCTTCTAACACACTGGTCATCCCGCATGCACTATCAAACGTGCGAGCTACTGCAAAATTTTGGATATCCAAGTGATCTAGTTAGCTTTCCAATTTATATCAACTAAAGAAGGGATTTTAAAAAGTGTGTTGGTTATGGGCTGGATGTGGAATTGGAAGATGACTTTTTTTCTCTCACAGTGTCACATTTGAAGTGCGTTTGTCTGATCATTGCTATTCCAAAGAAGGAAAATGTGGAATGGCACTTTCGAACTGTTCATAAAAACTACGAAACTGTTGTCCTTCCAAAAAGCGATCTGAGAAAGAGAAAGGAGAGGAAACTAAAACTGCAGTTAATCGGACATCCGTCATTTTTCACTCTGCTGAATTCAAAAGCAAAGGTAGACACACCAAAGCATCGTTCTGGGTGAGTCACTCGATCATTAAGCATAAGAAGTCCTTCCAAGATGGAGAGATGATAAAAGAGGCCTTCGTTGAGGCAGATGGCTAGGGAGAAATTCCTGCTGAGATTAAGACCCCTGGCCGGAGAAAAAGGAGTTTCTCCTTGTCATTAAACATGCAGAATACAAGCAAATTAATAACGATCAATGGCTGCTATACTTGGCATTTTTTTTCCGATCTGACCAGCATGTTGAATGAGCTTAATTTACAGCTGCAAGGAAAAGAGAAAACCATGGTCAATATGATTAGCTCAGTAAACGCTTTAAAACGAAAAATGCAACATCTGTCCTCAAAGCTGCAGCGACTTGATTTGGGGAACATCCAAAACCTCACGTCAGAGCTGGAGACGCAATGGAAGGCATGTGCATAACTTGACAGCATAAGCTACAGGGCAGATTGGAAACTGTCTGTCAGACTTTATCTAATGGGGAAGAAAAGTACTGATTCGAGTGTTTCCCAATGTATCGGAGTAAGAGTAGTGTTTCTTTTTCACAAATGTACTCAAGTAAAAGTAAAAAGTATGGTGCAGTAAAACTACTCTTAGAAGTACAATTTTTTAAAAAAGTTACTCAAGTAAATGTAATGGAGTAAATGTAACTCGTTACTACCCACCTCTGATACTCTATATATACTGTATGTGTATGTGTATATATATATATATATATATATATATATATAGTGAGCTGGAGGGCTGATCGCACCCCAAATAGCACGTTTAAGCTCATGTGTTTGCAGTGTTTGAATAAAAATCCTTCTTGTTTCTACGACCTCCTGTATCTCTGTGCAAATCTGTGACCCAAGCGTGACAAGTGGTACCAGGAGTGGAGTTTTCACACCCCTGGAATTACGCTGTTGGTAATAAGAGTCATTAGCAGGGCGAGTCTGTTTAAATGCATATTCTAATGAGCTATCAGTATGCTGCAAACGCACAAAATCTGATTGTTCGTTAATGCTCGGTTTGTGTTCGGAGGCGTTTGCAATCTGGGAAGATGTAGAAGGACCAGCCCATTCTGGAAGATTGTTGGGGGTGACCTACTCTGTCTCGCTGGAGAGATCAGGTTCAGTATCTAAGTTGGGCTCTAGATTTTCCCCGGCCACTACTAGTTCTTCGTCTTGGTTTTCTTCTTCTTCTCCCCCTCCACTAAGTTCATTAGTGGACTGGACTACTGGTCCCTTACATTTATTAATCAGTTTCGGAAAAAGGGCATTTCTCCGTCCTATGAGTAATGGCCAAGGGCATGAGTCTGAAATGGCAGACCAAACCTTAAAGTGGTGACCCCTATAAGTTAAAGGAAGAAGTAAAGTCTGATAATCTTTAACATCACCATGTACACAGTGTATTTTTACAGTCTCACAGTCTCTAAGGCATTGTTCATTAAGACAGTCTCGTCTCACAATACAAAGGTCACTTCCCGAATCTAACAATGCTGAGATTTCTCTGCCCCCCAATTTCACCGGGATCAACAAGCCATCTTTTCCATCCGAAAGATATGTAATAGTTGAGCAACAAACCTCGGGCAGTCCAATCTCCATTGAATGAGCTGGAGACAAGCGACATTCTCTTGCCAAATGGCCGAGTTGATCACACCGGAAACATCTACGGTCGGCTCCGCTTTCGAAATATCCTCTGCGACGTCCACGTCGATGTGCTCTGTAGTGTCCACGGTTTCCTCGGCCCGCTGTTGCAGCTGTCTCCCCAGAAACAGGCGTCTCATCTAGGACTGGATTTCCCGGGGTCCTACCTGACCCCATTCGATTTTCAGGTCCTGCACCTTGTCGATCGAAGCGACGAGAATGTCCTGGACGTTCGTTCACAGGTTGCGAAGCAGCACGAAATCCACCGCTCTTTCTCCAAGCGGACTGTGAACCCTCTAATCGTCTGGACATAATCGTTAATGATTTAATATCATGACGTAGAAATTCATCTAGAAGAACTGCAGGTATGCCGGCCAGTAATATATTCACGACAACTGTTTCCATCACGCCTCCCTCAAACCAGCAGTGCACTTTATGTATCAAATCTTGAATTTGCGCACGGATTGGGTTATCCATGTTTAGTTTCCAGTCTTTAAGTGCATAAGTTTTAGACCTCTGAAACAAGTCTTTGGCGGCATCCTTCTGTGCAACCACTTCCAATCACATATTTAAGTAGGAAATTACTACCTAGGGAGCGTAATTATTCTACAATTGAGAAAGAATGCTTGGCAATCAGGTGGGCTGTGGAAGCACTTCAATATTACTTGTGGGGACGAAACTTCACTTTGGTAACTGATCATGCTCCACTCCAGTGGTTGTACCGACAGAAAGATACAAACTCTCATCTAATGAGATGGTTTCTGGGTTTACAACCTTATAGTTTCACAGTAAAGCACCGACTAGGTTCTGAACACGTCAACGCAGACGTATTATCACGACTACATGAACATTAACTTGGTACAGAGAGTCGCTTGATTCACACGAATGTGAATAAAGCTGAGGGGGAGGGTGTGAGCTGGAGGGCTGATCGCACCCCAAATAGAGACAGACACCCCTGGGAAAACCACAAAGCCTGAAACACTGACTACCCTCACATTGCTCCTTATCCTTGCACTATAACGTGTAATACAAGCCTTGCGCTGTACTCCACCGACTTAAAAGCCGTGCGCAGCGCCTGTCAGATTTGGAATTGATTGTTTGCTTTTATCTCTCTCTGCTCCTAGCGGAACTGTCATCTCTGACTTGTCATGGAGCACGTTTAAGCTCATGTGTTTGCAGAGTTTGAATAAAAATCCTTCTTGTTTCTACGACCTCCTGTGTCTCTGTGCAAATCTGTGACCCAAGCGTGACAATATATATACACTCACCTAAAGGATTATTAGGAACACCTGTTCAATTTCTCATTAATGCAATTATCTAATCAACCAATCACATGGCAGTTGCTTCAATGCATTTAGGGGTGTGGTCCTGGTCAAGACAATCTCCTGAACTCCAAACTGAATGTCAGAATGGGAAAGAAAGGTGATTTGAGCAATTTTGAGCGTAGCATGGTTATTGGTGCCAGACAGGCTGGTCTGAGTATTTCACAATCTGCTCATTTACTGGGACTTTCACGCACAACCATTTCTAGGGTTTACAAAGAATGGTGTGAAAAGGGAAAAACATCCAGTGTGTGGCAGTCCTGTGGGCGAAAATGCCTTGTTGATGCGAGAGGTCAGAAGAGAATGGGCCGACTGATTCAAGCTGATAGAAGAGCCACTGACTGAAATAACCACTCGTTACAACCGAGGTATGCAGCAAAGCATTTGTGAAGCTACAACAGCAGAAGACCCCACCGGGTACCACTCGTCTCCACTACAAATAGGAAAAAGAGGCTACAATTTGCACGAGCTCACTAAAATTGGACAGTTGAAGACTGGAAAAATGTTGCCTGGTCTGATGAGTCTCGATTTCTGTTGAGACATTCAAATGGTAGAGTCAGAATTTGGTGTAAACAGAATGAGAACATGGATCCATCATGCCTTGTTACCACTGTGCAGGCAGGTGGTGGTGGTGTAATGGTGTGGGGATGTTTTCTTGGCACACTTTAGGCCCCTTAGTGCCAATTGGGCATCGTTTAAATGCCACAGGCTACCTGAGCATTGTTTCTGACCATGTCCATCCCTTCATGACCACCATGTACCCATCCTCTGATGGCTACTTCCAGCAGGATAATGCACCATGTCACAAAGCTTGAATCATTTCAAATTGGTTTCTTGAACATGACAATGAGTTCACTGTACTAAAATGGCCCCCACAGTCACTAGATCTCAACCCAATAGAGCATCTTTGGGATGTGGTGGAACGGGAGCTTCGTGCCCTGGATGTGCATCCCACAAATCTCCATCAACTACAAGATGCTATCCTATCAATATGGGCCAACATTTCTAAAGAATGCTTTCAGCACCTTGTTGAATCAATGCCACGTAGAATTAAGGCCGTTCTGAAGGCGAAATGGGGTCAAACACCGTATTAGTATGGTGTTCCTAATAATCCTTTAGGTGAGTGTATATATAGCATTTTTAATGTAGGTAGATCATTTTCACTTGGTCATTTTAGAAGTAGCTCACAAGCCGAAAAAGTGTGGGCACCCCTGCTGTGGAGCATAGCAGAGGTAGTCAGTAAATAACATACACGATTAAACTTTACAGATTCAGCAAAAATATGACACGTGTAAGCTGAAAATGAAACTTTCATATGAAGAATAGTTAAAGATTTCACCAATAGATGGCTCTATTAACAGATAGAAATATTAAAGGAAGTGTTAAAATATTGATTACAAAATTATGCCAAAACAAACCTAAGAATAAAGAGTTGAAATTAATATATATATATATAAAAAATATTTTTTAAAAACCAGGCTTATATTAAGTTAAAAAGTGTAAAAGTAAGTCTGTCATACATCACCTGTAAAATAAAACCGTGGGCGCTTTTCATCAATCAACATTCAAAAAACACTTCTTAAAATCTTCGCTAAAGTGCCCACACTTATTTTACGAGTGATGTATGGATGGATATAATATAGACAAATACACATTTTTAGGAAGAATAGACAACAGAAAAAGAAGAGGTGTTGTTGTTTATGTCAAACAGAATTTAAACACAAGTCTTCTTCAATTGGACGATGAGCCTCATCTTAGTCAGGACATCTGGCTTCATCTAGAAAGCATTAGGGAAGGAGGCCTTATTTGAGAAACATGATATAGACTTCCCATTGCAGAGAGTAATTTCAATGCACATCTTTTTAGTAATATTAAAAAGGCAAATTTATGGGGGGATATTATAGTCATGGGGGACTTTAATAACCCGAATTTTAACTGGGCTAACTTTGCAAATAGCAGAGCACAAGACCAGACGTCTATAGACGTAATCAGTGACTTTTTCTTAACACAGTATGTTTAAAGCACCAATGCTGGGGGAAGCCTGTCTAGATTTAATACTTTGTAATCATCAGGATAGAATTGAGGGTGTAGAGATGATTGAACCACTAGTTTCAAGTAACCATAATATATTACAGTTCTCAGTGCTAAGGAAGAGCACAAATGCAAAGACAAAAACAAAATCTAAGGGGGATGGACTTGGATGAGCTTTGAAGTGTGTAGACAGTTGAGGAGCAGTGGAGCAAGTTTAAAACATTTTATTTTAAATGGAGGACAGGTACATCACAAAGTTTGGAAGTACAGTACAGTGGAATCTCGGTTCACAACCATAATTCGTTCCAAAACTCTGGTCGTAACCTCAATTTTGTTGTGAACCGAAGTAATTTTCCCCCATAGGACTGTATGTAAATACAACTATACCATTCCAGACCATACAAACTGTATGTAAATATATTATTTTTAAAGATTTTTAAGCACAAATATAGTTAATTATACCATAGGATGCACAGTGTAATAGTAAACTAAATGTAAAAACATTGAATAAAAACCTTGAACAACAGAGAAAACTAACATTGCAAGAGTTTGCGCTATAGCCTTATGAACCACTCGCTTGTAAACACTTTTTTAAATGAATGTTAAGCACAGGGAAAAAAGTGAACATTTGAATAATCCGTAATTTAATAAACCACCAAGAAAGTAACATTGCAACAATTCACGCTACGAACCGAAAAATGAACATTTGAAAAATCCATAATACAATAACATCGCCTGTCCCCTGCAAGTTGCTTCTCGTTCAGCCACACTAGCAACAGTTTTTCCACCTCTTCCAGCACTTGAGGCCTCTGCCTGGTTAACACTGTAACTCTTTTTGCAACACGAGCTGCTTTAATTGCCTCTTTCTGCTTTAGAATAGTCGAAATCGTAGATTTTGACTTCTTGCACTCGACGGCAAGATCAGTAACACGAATGCCATGCTCATACTTTTCAATAATTTTTTTCTTTACTTCGATTTCAGTTTTCTTCAAACATTTCTTCTCACCACTCTTCACTTGCTTAGATGCCATGGTTAACTGCAAAAGCACACAAAATACTGTAGCACACAAAAAGTTCACAGCAAAAGCACGCACATCTGACTGAGAACAATGCACAGGAAGAGGCAGAGAGAGAGGGCAATCATCAAGTAGGATATTGGGGAATCTAAAAGGCAGTAGAAGAGAATATAGCAAGCAGATAAGATGAAAGTTGACCCAAAGAGACTCTTTCAGTAGTAAAAGAAGTGTCAAGGAGGAGGTGAAATGCATCAGGAATAGTAAAAGGGAATTAAAATATAGACAGTGTAATAGCAGATGCTCTAAATGTGCATTTTTCTAAAGTCCTCAAATGTGAGCAAGTATCCTCCCAGTTTTTAACGGGGGCTACTAAGAAGGTACTGAGTGATTTGGAAACTTTACAGAGAAAGGTACTGCTTAGGTAGAATAGGCTGAAATCAAATCAATCACTCAGACCAGATAATATTTATCCTTGAGTTCTTAAGGAGGTTAGCCAGTACATATATGAACCCTTGAGGTATATTTTTAGAAGGTCCCTTCCTGCACACTGGAGAAATTATTTAGGAAGGGTGATCAGGCAGGTCCAAGCAACTATAGACCAGTAAGCTTAATGTGCATCACAAGTAAATTAATAGATTGAGCAATGGCAAGAGCCATAAAACTTCAGCATGGGTTGAGACCAGGGATGTTGTGTTTTGTAAACATGCTGGAATTTTGTGAGAAGCAACAAATGGATGCAATCCATGTGGTGCACATATTATTGTTTATGTTCACTTGAAGAATTAATTTGATGAAGTTCCACATGAGACATTGGTCATCATGCTTAAAGAAGTGGGAGTTCAGGGTATTGTTTGTAGATGGGTGCAAAAATAGCATACACAGGAAGAGGAGGGTTATGGTGCGAGGAACCTCATCAGGATTGACTGATGTTAAAAGGGTGGAGTCCCTTGGGGTCAGTGCTAGAGCTGCTGCTATTTTTAATATATATAAATGATTTGGATAAGAATACAAGTAACAACCTGCTAAGTTTGCAGATGATATCAAGATAGGTAGATTGGCAGATAATCTAGAATCAGGTGAATCATTACAGAGGGATTTGGACAACATACAGGCTCTTAGCAGATTTGTGGCAGATCAAATTTAATGTCATTAAATGTACTGCATGTAGAAAGTAAAAATGTTAAGTTTGACTATACAATGGGAGGTCTGAAATTGATTGTACACCATATGTGAAGAGTTTAGGACTCTTAGTGGGCTCAACACTATCATCTGCTAGACAGAGTTCAGAAGCCATTAAGAAGGCTAACAGAATGTAAGATTATATAGCGCCTTGATGTGTGGAGTACAAGTCCATAGTGGTTACACTCCAGCTTTATAACACACTGGCGAGGCCTCATCTGGAGTACTGTGTCCATACTTTGTCTGCAGGCAACAAAAAGGAAGTAGAAACACAGAAAACACCCAGAGAAGAGCAACTAGGCAGATTCCAGGGCTATGGGGGATGAATTATGAGCAATAATTAAAAGAGCTGAGCCTTTTCAGTTTAAGCAAAAGGAGATAAATAGGAGACATGCTTGAAGTGTTTAAATTATGAAGGGAATTGGTAAAGTAGTTCTAAGACAGTTATCAAGAGGGTTTTCTTAACACAGAGATCCATATTCGCATTTAATAATCTATTAAGTAGTGTGGTAGACTGAACTTCAGGAACTTTAATAACTCAACTTAATACTAGGAAAAATTAATTGGATAAGACTGACAAGCTTTGCTGGGCTGGCATAATTGTTCTCATCTAGATTGGTTGAAAGTTACACAATTCTAATCTATACTAATAAAAGGCAAAGCCCTCACTCACTCACTCACTGACTCATCACTAATTCTCCAACCTTAAACTTCCCGTGTAGGTAGAAGGCTGAAATTTGGCAGGCTCATTCCTTACAGCTTACTTACAAAAGTTAGGAAGGTTTCATTTCAAAATTCTACGCATAACGGTCATAACTGGAACCTACTTTCGACCATATATACGGCCATAGCCTGCAGCTTGGTTGCCGTGTGAGGCGGAGTTGCGTCCCGCATTATCACGCCTCTCACGTAATTGAGTGCCTGTCCATATAAGGTAAATATTCGGGGGTGAAGGACTGTGCTTATGCAAATGAAGATGAGATGGTCTAGTGTTTGGCACAAACTCAGCGAAAGTGCGAGAGAAACTTTTAAGTGCCAGGTCTTAGCTAACATTAAATAAAGCCGTGGACATCACAAGATCACACAAGAGGGCGGCTCATGTGAACTGACTGTGAATGCAGTACGTAGAGAACAAGTAAGAGCTCCAAAGAGCGCTGAACAAAAAACGCATTACACAATTGAGAAGGCAGCAAAAGAATATGAAGCGAGTGACGCATACAAGCATATTCATAAGTGCAGCCATTGCGGAAACAAAGCACGGTGTAACCATAAGTATAAATTAAGTTTATAGACACGCTGCTGCTGGCGTTTGTCATGCCTACGACGAATACGATATTTGCGAGATATAAGTTAATGAGAAGACACGAGGTATAAATGAGACTTTGGATCACTTTGTAACGGAGTTAAAATTGCTGTAACGGAGTTAAAATTGCTGGTGAAGGACTGTGCTTATGCAAACGAATAGGAAAGCAAGGTGTAAAGCTTAACTTTAAATTAAGTTCATAGACACGCTGCCGCTGGCGTTTGTCATGCCTAAGACGAATACGATATTCGTGAGATGCAAGTTTAATGAGAGGGCGCAGGGTATAAACGAGACTTTTGATCACTTTGTAACTAAGTTACAATTGCTGGTGAAGGACTGTGCTTATGAAAATGAATAGACAGCAAATGCTAGGTTATTTTTAAAATGTTTCCTTTTCTTTTTCATAACTTCTTTAACACACTTCTTCGGCGCTGCGAAGCGCGGGTACTTTGCTAGTAATATAATAAATTATAAAAATGTTTGCAGTATTCATCATAACTGGATTCTCCCTGAGGCTAATCTTGGCTGCAGTGGTTCCAAAATGAATCAAAATATATGACATATATTTAACAAATATGTAACAAATATTTCTTGTTTTTTCACCAATTGTTCCTCTGTCTAAACTGGCTGATAAGACTTCTTTACCATTAACCGTGACGTAACTCATCCAGTGCTGGGCTAATGCACGCACACCGTCTTCATTCTAGTTGACAATTCAATGATGAACAGTGGTCATTGAAGGAGAGCAGGGGTTGCCAAAGCATCTGCAGTAACATTGCGATCTGAATATGGGCCATCAGAATGTAAAGCGTGTGAAGAATAAAGTGATATATTGTGTAATAATTGTGACAATTCTTCAGTAACTGGCAGTGACAGCATGCTAGATACTAGTTCTAGTGTTAGTAAAGCATTGCTCAAGTGGCAAATTGTGATGCCATGTTTGAATATGACTGGTGTCATGAAAGTGCTGGGCAGCTTCTAAAGTTGCTGTTCATGCATCAGATACAGATGATCCCTAACAGAATTTTAGTGACAGCATATTAGCTGTTTTTGTGACTGAGCCCAACTAGCATGCGTAAGCAAGTGAAAGATTAGAATGCTGAAATCAAATTATGGGATGCACGTGTGGCCTGATGTCAGTTGTGACAAGCTGAAGTTGAAATGTCCTGGCCAACAAATCCCTTCACTTTATGGGCTGAAAATCACACATGAAAAACATTTATTTTTCAGGTTGTCAGTATTTTTCACTTTTCTCAGGGGAAATCCTTTTTAAAAATAAAAATGCTGTTTGACTCCCTGACAAGGGAGATTCACTCAGTCTACACACTTGAGCAGAATGTTGTTGTTTGATCAGTTATACTTTTAAAAAGAGCCTTTGGCAATGAAGTGACACAGAACTCTTCAATTACTGACCTGGCCGAGTCTCTACTGAACTGCGGGTAAAGTTGACTGGTAACCTGGCAGAAGCGTTCAGAGTCTGCAAAGTGGCGTAAAACTCACCATTTTAGTGTCCCAAGAGATTTATATTCAAAACTAATAATATCTGACTTTGTGAAAATAATTTAGCTCCAGAATAATGTTTTACAGTATTTCCGCCCTTCCTTTCATTCTTTCTCTTTCAAAATAGTTGGTTGGGGTACATGCCCTGGGGCCCATAAAAGTGACGGAAATAACTGACCCTATGTAACCCAAAACCTCCATAAGAAGCCATCTAATGCCACAGAACACCCTGAGCCCCCATCTTTGCTAATCTCCACAAACACCCACCACCCTCCTAACCTCTCTTGAAACTGTCATCTGCAATTGAGAACTATCTTTGTTGTGTAGTGGCTGTTAAGTCTCGTCTACATCTAAACCCTGATGCTGCATTGCTAGCTTTTTTGTTTCCCTCAGTTACAGCTAGGTGGGGTCCGAAAAATCAATGTTTCAAGCTCAAGAGCCCCCCTAAGCTCTCAGTCACCACCTAATTTTTTTGATCATATCTGTCACATCTGATTTTTTTCGTACCTTTTTTAGGCCTCCAAACCTCTGCTTGTATGCTTTTTCTGTGACTGAGGCGGCAATGGAGATCAACGTAGATCAAAATGACAAAACCCTGAGTGGGAGATTTTTAAATACAACACTGAAAGCGGCCATAGTAGATGTGCTGTCTTGGAGCAGGGCATGTGTTTGCCTTACAGATTATGGGGGAAAAACGCTCACAAACCGTAAAATTCACCTACAGAGTTAGTTCTAGTCCACAAAATGAAAGATAATAACTGTTAATGTCATGTTTGGCACAGGGCAGCAACTTAGTCAACACAAACAATTTAAGATCATTTGAAACTGGCATATGTGACGTGCCATGGTTCAGAAAATGTGCTGCTTGACCTCAAGTTTAACTTTCCGTGTGCTGCACAAGTAAATGTTATCATGGAAATTTAGAAAATTGGATTGTGCAATGATACTTCTCTTCTTTACATTTTTTTAGTATTACGCTACTTCTGACATTTGTTGTTTGCTTTATTCAAATTCAATTTGGATTGAATAATTTGCTTGTAAAAGTGCAGTTTGTTGAGTGCAAAACGTATGCATCTTCTAAAACTGCCCATACATCTGAATTTGTTGTTGCTTGCTGTTAATGGGACTGACTTACTCCATCTTCCAGCCTAAAACAGTTATTATATCCAATATAATATATATTGTATATCTATATATATATATATATATATATATATATATATATATATATATATATATATATATATATATATATATATATATATATATATATATATATATATATATATATATATATATATATATATATATATATATATATATATATATATATATATCTATATATATATATATATATATATATATATCTATATATATATATATATACACCTGTATATATATACACAGGGTATACATGGTGGTCCAGATCTAATTATGCAGATCCAAATCGTCTGGATGACTTTGATTTATGCAGGGACGATTCCAGTTCGGTGCGAAGACAATTCTTCATGTTGTCAGTTTGCACACTTCTCGATGGTCTGGGATTTTTCGGGTGGTTTTCTATGTAATAAACTTAAGTTATAGCATAATGAAAATTGCATAATTAGATATGGACCACCCTATACAGTATATACATACATATATATACAGTATCTCCCAAAAGTGAGTACACCCCTCACATTTTTGTAAATATTTTATTATATCTTTTCATGGGACAACACTGAAAGATATGACACTTTGATACAATGTAAAGTAGTCAGTGTACTGCTAGTGCAACAGTGTAAATTTGCTGTCCCTCAAAATAACTCAACACACAGCCATTAATGTCTAAACCACTGGCAACAACAGTGAGTACACCCCTAAGCGAAAAATCTCCAAATTGTGCCCGAAGTGTCAATATTTTGTGTGGCCACCATTATTTTCCAGTACTGCCTTAACTCTCTTGAGCATGGAGTTCACTAGAGCTTCACAGGTTGCCACTGGAATCCCCTTCCACTCCTCCATGGTGACATTTCGGAGCTGGTAGATGTTGGAGACCTTGCACTCCTCCACCTTCCATTTGAGGATGCCACAAAGATGCTCAATAGGGTTTAGGTCTGGAGACATGCTTGGCCAGTCCAGCACCTTTACCCTCAGTTTCTTTAGCAAGGCAGTGGTCGTCTTGGAGGTGTGTTTGGGGTCGTTATCATGTTGGAATACTGCCCTGCGGCCCAGTTTCTAAAGGGAAGGGATCATGCTCTGCTTCAGTATGTCACAGTACATGTTGGTATTCATGGTTCCCTCAATGAACTGTAGCTCCCCAGTGCTGGCAGCACTCATGCAGCCTCAAACCATGACACTCTCACCACCACCATGCTTGACTGTAAGCAAGACACACTTGTCTTTGTACTCCTCACCTGGTTGCCGCTACACACGCTTGACACCATCTGAACCAAATAAGTTCATCTTGGTCTCATCAGACCACAGCAAGGTTCCAGTAATCCATATCCTTAGTCTGCTTGTCTTCAGCAAACTGTTTTCGGGCTTTCTTGTGCATCATCTTTAGAAGAGGCTTCCTTCTGGGACGACAGCCATGCAGACCAATTTGATGCAGTATGTGGTGTATACGTGGCGTATACGTCTATTTTCAAAAGACTACCTCTGGATATGACGCTAAGCACGTTCACTCAACTTCTTTGGTCGTCCATGGCGAGGCCTGTTCTGAGTGGAACCTTGCCTGTTAAACTGCTGTATGGTCCTGCCGCCATGCTGCAGCTCAGTTTCAGGGTGTTGGCAATCTTCTTATAGCCAAGGCCAGCGGCCCGTGGGCTGCGTGTGGCCCGCATGACAGAACCTAGTTATCACTAAACTTGTACAAAATGATTACTATCGTTTGTGATTGAATTATTTTGCATCTTCAGCGTTACTTATTGACTTTTCTTACTTCTGCCTTCTGACAAAAGCGCATTTTCCCATGGCATTGCGGTACCGGAAACATCATCTGCTAGTATAGTTGTAGCTGTGGCGTCAGCTCCTCGATACCCTAGGCATGACACTGCACCCCCTCAAAACAAAGCCTTGACCAAGGTTAATGAGACGTGATGTCGCAACTGAAGTGCTAGGCTGCAGCAGCTTGGCGGGTACACTACTGGCTGGTCAGCTGAGACTGGCCACTGGGCCGAACTGATCATCATGAGTAGTAATAGCTTGCATATTTTCACGTAATGGAGCAGGAGATCGACAGGCGGATCAGTGCAGCGTCTGCAGTGATGCGGGCTCTGCATCAGTCTGTCGTGATGAAAAAGGAGCTGAGCCGTAAGGCAAAGCTGTCAATTTACCAGTCGATCTACGTTCCTACCCTCACCTATGGTCATGAGCTATGGGTAGTGACCGAAAAAACGAGATCACGAATACAAGCAGCTGACATGAGTTTCCTCCACAGGGTGTCTGGGCTTTCCCTTAAAGATAGGGTGAGAAGGTCGGTCATCTGGGAGGAACTCAGAGTAGAGCCGCTGCTCCTCCGCATCGAGAGGAGTCAGATGAGGTGGCTCGGGCATCTGATCAGGATGCCTCCTGGACGCCTCCCTGGTGAGGTGTTCCTGGCACCTCTAACCGGGAGGAGGCCCCAGGGATGATCCAGAACACACTGGAGGGACTAAGTCTCCCAGCTGGCCTGGGAACGCCTTGGGATTCCCCAGGAAGAGCTAGAAGTGGCCAGGGAGAGGGAAGTCTGGGTATCTCTGCTCAAGCTGCTGCCCTCGCCACCCGATCTCGGATAAGCGGAAGAGGATGAATGGATATTTTCACTTTTTTTGTTCTAGTTTTATGTAATTTTGTGCTAGTATTGTAACGAACAGTTAGTGCAGACTACAGCTGAAGATCTAAAGTGGACGCGAGAAGTTTGGTGAGTTGTTTACTTTGAAGTAAACTTAGTAAAGTAAAATTTGATTTTTGGAGGATTTGTTTTCCAACATGAATTACTGAGCAATGAATTCAGTGAGCATTTTCGCGATTTCAGTTCACAGGAACAGGACTTTACACTGTTTACGTCACCATACTTTTACAACGTTGATAATGCACCTGAGAATATCCAAATGGAATTGATTGAACTGCAGTCAGATTCTATTCTGATGACAAAATACAACAAAGTTGGTGTGCCAGGCTTGTATGCTTACCTGCCACCCTTGTATGTGCAGATCCATAAGTTGGCATCGAGAGTACTGTCTATGTTTGGAAGCACTTACCTTTGTGAGCAATTGTTTTCGTTAATGAAAGCTACCAAAACCCCACATCGCTCAAGACTTACTGTCGAGCACCTTAAATCCCTCATAAAAGTTGCACCTGCACAGGATTTCAAGCCTGAGATTGACGAACTGGTTACAAACAAGAGATGCCAAGTGTCAGGACAAAAGAAATAGATCTAAGACTGTAAGACTCCTATGTAAGGACCTAGCTAAGAGGCTAAGACTCTAATTGTATGCTTTGTACGGAGATTGTATGGAAATAAATTGCTTTTCTTTAAACTTTAAATGTTACATTTTTTAAAGTTTTGAGTATTGGAAAGAAAGCTACAATAACTTTGTATAATCTATACTAATAAAAGGCAAAGCCCTCACTCACTCACTCATCACTAATTCTCCAACTTCCCGTGTGGGTGGAAGGCTGAAATTTTGGTAGGTTCATTCCTTACAGCTTCCTTACAAAAGTTGGGCAGGTTTTATATCGAAATTCTACGCGTAATGGTCATAACTGGAAGCAGTTTTTCTCCATTTACTGTAATGGAGATGAGCTTCAACGCCGTGGGGGCGGAGTTTCGTGTGACATCATCACGCCTCCCACGTAATCACGCAGTACATAGAAAACCAGGAAGACCTCAAAAAAGCGCTCAAGAAAACATGCATTATATAATTGAGAAGGCAGCTAAACAATAAGAAGCGGCGAAAGTGACATATACAACCATATTCATGAGTTCTGCTACTTCGGAAACAAAGCACAATGTAAACCTACACTTTAAATTAAGTTCATAGACAGGCTGCCGCTGGCGTTTGTAATTTAGTGCCTGCCCATATAAGGCCGTCCGTCAGCGGCAATCCAATAGCAAACTGCCACGGGTAAATATTCACGGGTGAAGGACTGTGCTTATGGAGAGGAAGATGAGATGGTCAGGGTGGTGTTTGACACAAACTCAGCGAAACTGCGAGAGAAAGTTTTAAGTGCCAGGACTAAGGTAACATTAAATACAGCCATGGACATAGCACGAGATGGCACCAGCACAGCTGGGAACCTTCGATGCATGTACACGAGTGGCTCACATGAACTGATGCAGCGCACAGATAAAAAGCAACAGTTCCAAAGAGCGCTGAACAAAACCGAATTACACAATTGAAAAGGCAGCAAAAATATGAAGCGTCTGATAAGCATATTCATAAATGCAGCTACTGTGGAAACAAAGCACACGGTGGAAAAAGTCAATGTCCCGCTAAAGGAAGACAGTGTAAAAAAAACCCGTGCATGCAGTGTGTCAGGTCTCAGATAAAGAAGAAGACGAGCTGTTTATTGATGCAGTAAGAAACGAATCGATGAATGAAACCTGTCATCTTTACAACGATTGACAAACACGGAATGTAACTTGAACACAACACATCCTACAAATACGAACCTGATTGAAAGAAATAATGATAATCAAATCCTTGATGACAGCAACACTCAGTAACACTCACAAAACAAATACTGTATATTGACAGTCATGTTACGTTATTTTTAAAATGTTCCCTTTTCTTTTTCTACCTTTTTTAACACACTACTTCTCCGCTGCGATACGCGGGTATATATATATATGTATACATACTCGAATAATGGATACTTTATTCGCCATCAATGATTGTTTTGGTAAAGCCATACTCAGTGTATTCATTAGATGAACGGTAAAAAAGTAAGAGCGAGGGGAGGATGACTCATTGAGGCATGCAGGCTGTAGTGCTTGCGTCAACTCTATCTGAATTGCGCGATCACATTTGAAAAAACATATCTTTTCAAGTTCTATTTAGTCCATATGTGTCAAACTCAAGGGCCGCGGGCCACATCCGCCCGGCGTAATTATATCCGCCCGCGAGATCATTTTATATACTGTATTATTGTTATTAAATCCCGGGTATATGAAGCGCTGGTAACACAATAAACTACAGATCCCATAATGCAGCGCTTCAGCTGCCTTGCATCAGGGTAACCTGAATGCAATTCAGAAGATACAGAAAACAGCATAATTAAATAAGAATCTTACACTTCAGCGGACGTTTTAACCCGTGCACAATCACAAAGTGATTTCAAGTGAAGCTGCTTTTATGGGAGACACAAATGCACCAGTGCAATTTGCCCCACTTTCCCTGTTGCCAAGTAATGTTAAACCAAGTCGTCACTACGGTGTTCCCAAATACGCACTTTGCTGATAAATTGAGCGCACTGCGCACTGAGTTTGCACGGCGCTTTGGTGACTTTGAAGAACAAAAAAAGTCCGTCTACATGCGGCTCGAACCTTGTGCATGTTTGGTAGCACATATCTGTGTGAGAAGCTCTTCTCAGTGATAAAGACTAACAAAACAGCACACAGGAGTCGCCTCACTGATGAGCACCTGCAATCCATCCTGAGAATCTCCACAACACAGAACCTCACACCAAACAGAAACGAACTTGTTGCCAAAAAAAGATGCCAGGCGTCCAGCTCTAAAATGACATATGAGCAAAGACAACTGAATGATTTGATTTGTTGTTGCACGTAAGAGCGGGAGTCAACCATTTTAACAAACAGCGTATTGCACTGATACGAAATAGCTGTGTGTGTATATATGTAGATATGTATGTATATGTATATATATGTTTATATATGTGTGTGTGTATGTATATATATATGTATTTGTGTATATATGTGTGTGTATGTATATATATATATGTTTATGTGTGTGTGTGTAAATATGTATATATATATATATATGTATTTGTGTGTATATATGTGTGTGTATGTATGTATATATGTGTATATGTATAGATATGTATATATATATATATATGACAACAACACTCATCACTCACAACAGTGACAAAACAATTACATTGACAATCAGGTTACGTTATTTTCAAAATGTTTCCTTTTCTTTTCATTGCTTCTTTAACACACTACTTCTCCGCTGCGAAGCGCGGGTATTTTGCTAGTCCTTCTATATAAAGCGGTCGGGTGTCCTTCCGTCCCGTGAGTGCTACACAGGCACGGAGTTTCACACACGCCCTGTCCATTTTGCAATGCACGATGGGATTTGTAGTTTCGTTTTTCCAGGTAAAAGATGATTTTCTACTCCAGACTGTGCGATATCTTCTTCTTTCTTACTATATAAAAGCGGTCGGGATTGTCCATCTGTCCCATGAGTGGAAAGCGTAGCGGTATTCCGCTTATCACAGACTTACTACTTGCAGCTTGCGGTGCGAAGCGACATGATGTGAGCAGAGTTCTGGTGCTCCCATTGTTCCCTTGCTTTTGTGCGCGATGCGCTGGAAAAATAGACAAAATTATGTCTCTGGAAATAATTAATGTTGATGGAGTACAAATGCCTCACCACGTAGTAAATATCAAGGGGGTTCAAAAGGGCGACCTCAATATAGAAAAAAAGTTTAAATTTCATCACAAAAATAACAGAAACTACGAGTATTAAAGTAATACCGCTCAAATGCAATATAACCAAATTAATGAGTTTGTATAAAATATCAAATTGATCGACATATTGAATTGCCTTAAGAAGTGGTCAACTTAAAAGTCGGTCGCCTTAAAAGGCGGGTCAGCCTAGTAGTATAATAGTATTTGTTACAGTGTGGCCTGCTGACGCACGTATGGCAGTCGAAGCGGCCCACCAATGGTAGTGAGTTTGACATGCCTGGCCTAAGCCATCTTTATGTAGAGCAACAATTCTTTTTTCAGATCCTCAGAGTTCTTTGGCATGAGGTGCCATGTTGTACTTCCAGTGACCAGCATGAGAGAGTGTGAGAGCGATAATACCAAACACACCTGAGACCTTGTAACACTAATGAGTCACATGACACCGGGGAGGAAAAATGGCTAATTGGGCACAATTTGGACATTTTTCACTTAGGGGTGTACTCACTTTTGTTGCCAGCGGTTTAGACATTAATGGCTGTGTGTTGAGTTATTTTGAGGGGACAGCAAATTTACACTGTTATAAAAGCTGTACACTGTCTACTTTACATTGTTATCAAAGTGTCATATCTTTAATGTTGTCCCATGAAAAGATATAATAAAATATTTACAAAAATGTGAGGGGTGTACACACTTTTGGGAGATACTGTACATCATATGTATATGCAGCTGGAGATCCACAAAGGGAGAAAATAAATCACGTATTGTAAAGTAGTTTTTATTCCTGAACTTCAATATATAGCAAAAATTATGTGGGTTTGGGGAGGGTGTTGGTTGTAAAGTTTTATTTATTATGAGGATGTTCTTCTTCTTAAGTTTGCATATGCTGGGTTTATGTCCAAATGTCTGTTAATTGTGTTTTGGGTTGATTGCCAAGGTTCAGCCAGCTCTCTGGTAATTTTAATACTGTCCTTAAATCTTACTTGTATGTCCTGTAGACTTAGTATACGTATAGATCAGTGATCGTGAGGCCTTTCTTCTGGTGGTGTTGCGGTGTTCCTGTATACGTGTTGCAATTCTTTTTGATGCTAGTCCAATGTATACCGCTGAGCAAGAACTGCATGGAATGCTATAAACTGCGTTTCGTGTTTCAGCTGTTGATTTCTTGTTTTTGGCATTAAAAGGACCGTGCGCAGATTGTTTGAAGGCTTGTGTGCTATTTTGCCATCTGATTTGGCCAGGATGTGTGCTGCACCTTCTGACACTCTGTGATGTTAAGGAAGTGTGTGCCAGGCAGGTTGGGGGGTCTGATTTGAGTCGATTGTTTGCTGGGTTCTCTGGCGTCTCCTGTGTAGGTATTGTTTAATGAATGTCTTTGAGTATCCGTTTAAAGTGAAAAGATGGAAAAGTTAGCGTCTTTGGTTCGTTTTTGTCGTCTCCGTATTACAATGGGTGTGGACTCTTCTGAATATAGTTTTAACACAGCTCCATTTATGAGATGCTGGGTGGTTGCTGGCGAAGTTTAATATCTTGTCTGTGTAGCATTCTTTACAGTAAACACTTGTGATCAGGGTGGCATTGTTATTTCTTTCAGTGGATATGTCCAGGAAGCTGATACGTCGGTTTATTTCATTTTTCCATGGTGAATTGGATTGCAGGGAATATTGTGATGATGTGGTTGTAGAACTCGTTCAGCTGGTCATTTTTTAGTATGATGAATGTGTCGTCTACGTACCGTATCCAAATTTTGGGTGTGAACTGGGATAGAGCCACTAATTCAAATCACTGCATTACCAGTTCCACTAGAAGTCCTGATAACGGCGATCCCATTGGCATGCCTTTTATTTTTTTTTTTTTTGAATGTAGTATTTTCTGGCAAAGTCATATTAGGTGCATTATGTCTTTAGTGGACAGCTTAGTTCTTGTCTCTATGGTGGGGTCATTATTCAGTCTCATTAGTAGTGTTTATGTGGCCAGATGAATCGGAATCTATACTAATAAAATGCAAAGCCCTCATTGACTGACTGACTGACTGACTGACTGACTCACTCACTCACTCACTCACTCACTCACTCACTCACTGACTCATCACTAATTCTCCAAGTTCCCGTGTAGGTAGAAGGCTGAAATCTGGCAGGCTCATTCCTTACAGCTTCCTTACAAAAGTTGGGCAGGTTTTATATCGAAATTCTACGCGTAATGGTCATAACTAGAAGTTATTTTTCTCCATTTACTGTAATGGAGTTGAGCTCGAAAGCCATGGGGGGTGGAGTTTCGTGTGACATCATCACGCCTCCCACGTAAATCACGCAGTACGTAGAAAACCAGGAAGAGCTCCAAAAAGCGCTGAAGAAAACATGCATTATATAATTAAGAAGGCAGCGAAACAATTAGAAGCGAATTACACTGCTATGCTCAAATAGACAAACCACATGCCGTGGCGCAATAGTAGAGGCTTCGCCTCTAGCCCCGAGGTTAGATTCGAGAGGGTGCACTGAGTATGTATGCGCGCTTCCCGATTTATTTTAGCCTCGCATCCCCTTGGTTTGAGACGTATGAAAAAATATGCGGTTAACGCAGAAAGACAGATCACCAATTGAAGCTTTATGAATAATGGATACTTTATTCGCGATCAATGATTGTTTTGGTAAAGCCATACTCAGTGTATTCATTAGATGAACGGTAAAAAGTAAGAGCGAGGGAAGGATGACTTATTGAGGCACGCAGGCAAAACTACAATAGCACGCGGGCTCGATGTACTGTAGTGCGCGTCAACTCGATCTGAATTGCGCGATCACATTTGAAAAATATATCTTTTCAAGTTCTATTTAGTCCATATGTGTCAAACTCAAGGCCCAGAGGCCACATCCGCCCGGCGTAATTATATCCGGCCCGCGAGATCATTTTATATACTGTATTATTGTTATTAATGGCCCGGGGATATGAAGCGCTGGTAACACAATAAACTACAGATCCCATAATGCAGCGCTTCAGCTGCCTTGCCGAACACTCACTTACCGCGTTAATCAAGTCTAGCTTATGATGCTGCAAGTTATTGCGAAGCTAGCTCACACGATGCTGAAGAGAAAAGTTGATTCTGAAAATAGAGCCTTTAAAACCGATGGGAGGCTGAGTATATGTTTACTGAACCCGTGTGTCTCATTTGTGGAGCTAATGTGGCTGTAATTACAGAATTTAATCTAAGACGGCACTATGAGACAAAACATCAGGGTAACCTGAATGCAATGCAGAAGATACAGAAAGCAGAAGAGTTAAAGAAGAATCTGACACTTCAGCAGACGTTTTAACCCGTGCAAAATCACAAAGTGATTTCAAGTGAAGCTACTTTTATGGGAGACACAAATGCACCAGTGCAACTTGCCCCACTTTCCCTGTTGCCAAGTAATGTTGAACCAAGTCGACACTACGGTGTTCCCAAATACGCACTTAGCTGATAAACTGAGAGCACTGAGTTCGCACGGCGCTTTGGTGACTTTGAAGAACAAAAAAAGAATTTTGAGTTGTTTCGCAACCCATTTGCTGTCGATGTGAAAACTGCACCTGTGCAGATTCAGATGGAGGTGATTGAGCTGCAGTGTAATGGCACACTGAAGGCAAAGTACGATACTGCACGGCCCACACTTTATTCACTCCATTCCCGCAGAAATGCTCCAGCTCCATCTACATGCGGCTCGAACCTTGTGCATGTTTGGTAGCACATATCTGTGTGAGAAGCTCTTCTCAGTCATGAAGACTAACAAAACAGCACACAGGAGTCGCCTCACTGATGAGCACCTGCAATCCATCCTGAGAATCTCCACAACACAGAACCTCACACCAAACATAAACAAACCTGTGGCCAAAAAAAGATGCCAGGCGTCCAGCTCTAAAATGACATATGAGCAAAGACAACTGAATGATTTGATTTGTTATTGCTGAAAGGAACACATTTTATTTATATTTCTAGGTTTTGTTATGCCCCATGTTCATATTTGAATTTGTATAATTTTGACAGGATATATTTTTGTGGAGAGCAAAATCTTTTGGGGTATTTAAAATTTAAGTTTATTTTTTATATTAAATTACATAAGAGTAAAGAAATTTAAATGTTTGTTCTTTTAACGTTTACTTTATTTCTAACTTGTATAATTTAGACAGGATATATTTTTATGGAGAGCAAAATATTATAAGTTATTTAAGGTTTGAGTTGATTTATTCCGGAATAATATTCTGTCAACTAAATAAAAATTCCTTCTATTTAAAATTTAAATAGAACTTGAACAGATACGAAGCACGTAAGAGCGGGAGTCATCCATTTTAACAAGCAGCGTATTGCACTGATATGAAATAGCCTGCCCATTTAATTATTTATGAATGGATAAATAAATTAAGATTTTGTACAAATAATGTTTTTCATTTTTCTTCCTTCATGGATTCTGGCACCCCCAGCAACAGTTGCTCGCACCCCAAAGACTGTATATATGTGTATATATATGTTTATATGTGTGTGTGTATATATATATATATGACAGCATCACTCACAATAGTGACAAAACAATTACATTGACAAACATGTTACATTATTTTTTAAAATGTTTCCTTTTCTTTTTCATTACTTCTTTAACACACTACTTCTCCGCTGCGAAGCGCGGGTATTTTGCTAGTCTATACTAATAAAAGGCAAAGCCCTCACTGACTCACTCATCACTAATTCTCCAACTTACTGTGTTGGTAGAAGGCTGAAATTTGGCAGGCTCATTCCTTACAGCTTCCTTACAAAAGTTAGGCAGGTTTCATTTTGAAATTCTACACGTAACGGTCATAACTGAATCCTACTTCCGAACATATATACGTCCATAGCCTGCAGCTCGGTTGCCATGTGAGGCGGCGTTGCGTCCCCCATCACCACGCTTCCCATGTAATTGGCTGCCTGCCTATATAAGGCCGTCCGTCACTCCGGTCTCTTCATTCCCTTCCTTGCTTCGCCACGGTATTCACGTCTCCCTGCTGATAACTGCAGCCTTTTTATTTAATCCACGGCTTCTCCGCTGTTTTATTGTTCGTTTATTACGATTATAGTTATTGTGTAGGTATTTTAGACTTACTTTACATTGTTCAGATACCCATTTCCTTTATCGTTCCAACCATACCCCTATTAACATGTCTATTGAGGTGATCACCATCGATCAAAGAACTGTCACTTACCAAGTGGTTTCCATGCCCGGAGATGCCACCTGCCTTTTCCATTCTCTTTGTTACACATTGCACTGCCATATCAGACTCACTCTTGATATCCGGAGGAACATTGTGTCTTATGTATTGAATGACTGGGACAGGTTCAAGGTGTGGACTGATGACGGTACAGGAGATAATTATACTACATAGGAGCACTAGAAGAGTGAAATGCTTAAGCCCTTCATCTATGGATCTGCATGTGAGTTGATGGCTGCCGCTGAATTGTTCGGTTGTCGCTTTCAAGTCCACCGAAATGGCTAAATATTTTACACGTTTGGAGAACCGCCAATGCCTCTTAAACATCTTAGAGTCACAGGTGACGATTTCAGTAGTGGACAATTTGATGTTTATGAATGTTTAAACTCTCAAAAGCTGGATGTGAAGTTATCGATGAAACCGGTTGTATGCTTACAACGCTCCACAGATGCCGAATGTCACTTCAACACAACAAGTCCTGCAAATACTGTCGTAATTGAAACAAACCATGAAACTCAAACCAATTATGACAGCAGCAATCCAAGCTGTGAGAAAACAGTAAAAAGGAGGCGTGTCAGACGTTGTGATACATTTTCTGATGCAGCTAGACGGAAACAACTTTGTGACGCTGCCGCCAAATATGTGCAGAAAAATCCAAAAATTAATAGACATGCTGTCACTAAATACTTGCAGACAATTCTACAACTTAATACCGGGAATGCCTGTTAAACATCTTAGATTCACGAGTACCGATTTGGGTAGTGAACACTTCGATGAATGAAACCTGTTCTCTTTACAACGGTTGACAAACACGGAATGTAACTTTAACGCAACACATCCTCCAAATACGAACCTGATTGAAAGAAATAATGATAATCAAATCATTGATGACAGCAGCACTCATAACAGTCACAAAACAAGTACATTAACAATCATGTTACGTTATTTTTAAAATTTTTCCTTTTCTTTTTCAGAAGATCTTTAACACACTACTTCTCCGCTGCGAAGCGTAGGTATTTTGCTAGTCATGGTATATAGTGACACAACGTCAAACGAGACCATGACCTCGTCCTCGGCGATGGATACGTCTTTCAAGCATTGCAATGATATATATATACACACACACACACACACACATATATATATATATACACACACTAGGGGGCTCTGCCCCCTACTTGTTTCGCCTGCCAATCCCTGTGCGGCTGCTACACGCTAGCTAATTCGCAGCTGTGCCACTTGCGTATGGGGAAGCGGATGTACAATTTAATCAGATTGTTATTTTTCATTGGAATTGTTACATATGCATAATAATAACTATTTTACATTACAGCGAGTAATTAACCATAGTAAAAAACAGTAAAATGTAATAAATTGAAAGAAAATTATGTTTCATGTTGCGTTAGAGGTATTTTGTTGCGTTATACGTTTTCTTTCTGTTTGGCTTTGAAATTAACATGCAAATACTTTTTAATCTTAATAAATAAACCGACTTTTTCAAATGTTTGTCCCTGTGATTTGTTAATTGTCATAGCAAAAGCTATTCTAATGGGAAACTGTAAACGTTTTAATAAGAATGGCATATCAAGATCTCCTTTGTTGTCTAATGTTATTCGCGGAAGATGTACTACATTACCTTTCTTGTCGCCTGTTAAAACTTTACATGTCAGAATTGTTCGACCAATTTTCAATACAACTAATCTTGTCCTATTGAATAATCCATCACTCATACATAAATTATGCAATAACATTGATACATCCTTGTTTCAACAGCAATTTGGCTGGTGAAAGACTGAATGGTGTTAATGGTTGTAAATATTCTATTGTAAGTGGATGTTTTCATCTTCCGCACGATCACCACCAACTGTTTCAGCGTAATCTATTGATACGCATTTAACCAATTTGCCATGTAACCGATCGACAATTTTCATGTTAAATTGTTTGACTTCATTGTTTCTTGGTGCTAGGATTGCTCGTGTACTAATTTCTTCTGTTGATGACCCTTCAGGATGAAATTCTTCAGTAAGATTTGGACATAATAAGTCTTCTTTTATTGGGAACTTAAAGTGAGGAAAATGTAAAAATTTATAAGAGCTGAGAGTGCAGGAACTGTCTGTCAAAAGCATTCACATGAATGAGAGGTGAGAGGACTGTGGGCATGGGCTGTTCACCAGAAATGGTTGAGAGGAGTGCAGGACTTGAAAAAATCACTTGGGAATAGTTGTGTCTCAAAATTTTCTTTCACTAATATATATATATATATATATTATATATATATATATATATATATATGCATGCATATGCATATGAAAAGGTTTGGGAATCCCTCTCAGCCTGCATAATAATTTTCTCTGCTTTCAACAAAAAAGATAACATTGGTATGTCTTTCATTTCCTAGGAACACCTGAGTACTGGGGTGTTTTCCGAACAGATTTTTATTGAATGAGTATTTAGTTGTATAAAATTAAATCAAATGTGAAAAACTGGCTATGCAAAAATTTGGGTACCCATGTAATTTTGCCAATTTGAATGCATGTAACTGCTCAATGCTGATTACTTGCAACAGCAAATTGGTTGGATTAGCTCATTAAACCTTGAACTTCATAAGCAGATGTGTCCAATCATGAAAAGATATTTAAGGTGGTCAATTGCAAGTTGTGCTTCCCTTTGACTCTCCTCTGAAGAGTGACAGCATGGGATCCTCAAGGCAACTCTCAAAAGATCTGGAAACAAAGATTGTTCAGTATCATGGTTTAGAGGAAGGCTGCAAAAAGCTGTCTCAGAGGTTTAAACTGTCAGTTTCAACTGTAAGGAATGTAATTAGGAAATGGAAGGCCACAGGCACAGTTGCTGTTAAACCCAGCAGGTCTGGCAGGCCAAGAAAAACACAGGAGCAGCATATGCACAGGATTGTGAGAATGGTTACAGACAACCCACAGATCACCTCCAAAGACCTGCAAGAACATCTGGCTGCAGATGGTGTATCTGTACATCGTTCTACAATTCAGCACAATAAAGAACACCTGTATGGCAGGGTGATGAGAAAGAAGCCCTTTCTGCACTCACACCACAAACAGAGTCGCTTGTATGCAAATACTCATTTAGACAAACCAGATTCATTTTGGAACAAAGTGCTTTGGACTGATGAGACAAAAATGGAGTTATTTGATCATAACAAAAAGTGCTTTGCATGGCGGAAGAAGAACACCACATTCCAAGAAAAACACCTGCTACCTGCTGTCAAATTTGGTGGAGGTTCCATCATGCTGTGGGGCTGTGTGGCTAGTTCAGGGACTGGGGCCCTTGTTAAAGTCGAGGGTTCAGGATAATGTTCAAGCATCAGTCACAAAGTTGAAGTTATGCAGGGGTT
Source organism: Polypterus senegalus (assembly GCF_016835505.1). Lineage (NCBI taxonomy): Eukaryota > Metazoa > Chordata > Cladistia > Polypteriformes > Polypteridae > Polypterus > Polypterus senegalus. The sequence continues at coordinate 98,738,400 of NC_053168.1, forward strand.
GGATATTCCAACAAGACAATGACCCAAAACACAGTTCAAAATCTACAAAGGCATTCATGCAGAAGGAGAAGTAAAATGTTCTGGAATGGCTGTCACAGTCCCCTGACTTGAATGAATATCATCGAAAATCTATGGGATGATTTGAAGCAGGCTGTCCATGCTCGGTAGCCATCAAATGTAACTGAACTGGAGAGATTTTGTATGGACGAATGGTCAAAAATACCTCCATCCAGAATCCAGACACTCATCAAAGGCTATATAGGTGGCATCTTGAGGCTGTTATATTTGCAAAAGGAGGCTCAATTAAGTACTGATGTAATATCTCCGTTAGGGTCCCCAAGTTTATGAACCTGTCTAATTTTGTTATGATGCATATGGCATATTTTCTGTTAATCCAATAAAATTAATGTCACTGCTGAAATACTACTGTGTCCATAAGGCATGTCATATATTAAAAGGAAGTTGCTACTTTGAAAGCTCAGCCAATGATAAACAAAAATCAAAAGAATTAAGAGGGGTTCCAAAACTTTTTCATATGACTGTATGTGTGTATGTGTATATATGTGTATAAAATATGAATGAATATGAATAAAGGATTATTAGGAACACCTGTTCAATTTCTCATTAATGCAATTATCTAATCAACCAATCACATGGCAGTTGCTTCGATGCATTTAGGGGTGTGGTCCTGGTCAAGACAATCTCCTGAACTCCAAACTGAATGTCAGAATGGGATAGAAAGGTGATTTAAGCAATTTTGAGCGTGGCATGGTTGTTGATGCCAGACGGGCGGTCTGAGTATTTCACAATCTGCTCAGTTACTGGGATTTTCACACACAACCCTTTCTAGGGTTTACAAAGAATGGTGTGAAAAGGGAAAATCATCCAGTATGCGGCAGTCCTGTGGGCGAAAATGCCTTGTGGATGCTAGAGGTCAGAGGAGAATGGGCCAACTGATTCAAGCTGATAGAAGAGCAACTTTGACTGAAATAACCACTTGTTACAACCGAGGTATGCAGCAAAGCATTTGTGAAGCCACAACACGCTCAACCTTGAGGCACATGGGCTACAACAGCAGAAGACCCCACCAGGTACCACTCATCTCCACTACAAATAGGAAAAAGAGGCTACAATTTGCACAAGCTCACCAAAATTGGACAGTTGAAGACTGGAAAAATGTTGCCTGGTCTGATGAGTCTCGATTTCTGTTGAGACATTCAAATGGTAGAGTCAGAATTTGGCGTAAACAGAATGAGAACATGGATCCATCATGACTTGTTACCACTGTGCAGGCTGGTGGTGGTGGTTTAATGGTGTGGGGGATGTTTTCTTGGCACAATTTAGGCCCCTTAGTGCCAATTGGGCATCGTTTAAATGCCACGGGCTACCTGAGCATTGTTTCTGACCATGTCCATCCCTTCATGACCACCATGTACCCATCCTCTGATGGCTACTTCCAACAAGATAATGCACCATGTCACAAATCTCGAATCATTTCAAATTGGTTTCTTGAACATGACAATAAGTTCATTGTACTAAAATGGCCCCCACAGTCACCAGATCTCAACCCAATAGAGCATCTTTGGGATGTGGTGGAACGGCAGCTTCGTGCCCTGGATGTGCATCCCACAAATCTTCATCAACTGCAAGATGCTATCCTATCAATATGGGCCAACATTTCTAAAGAATGCTTTCAGCACCTTGTTGAATCAATGCCACGTAGAATTAAGGCAGTTCTGAAGGCAAAAGGGGGTCAAACACCGTATTAGTATGGTGTTCCTAATAATCCTTTAGGTGAGTGTGTATATATATATATATATATATATATATATATATATACACACACAGTACAGGCCAAAAGTTTGAACACACCTCCTCATTCAATGTGTTTTCTTTATTTTCATGACCTTTTACATTGGTAGTTTCTCACTGAAGGCATCAAAACTATGAATGAACACGTGGAGTTATGTACTTAACAAAAAAGGTGAAATAACTGAAAACATGTTTCTTCAAAATAGCCACCCTTTGCTCTGATTACTGCTTTGCACACTCTTGGCATTCTCTCGATGAGCTTCAACAGGTAGTAAATGGTTCATGTAACTACCTGTTGACGCTCATCGAGAGAATCGCTTGACTCTCTTTGCTTTCTAGAAGTCACAGAGAACATGAGGTGACTGAGCACAGGAACCAAATGACATCCGTCTGTCTTTTATTCCCACAGAATATTTTCTTACCTTGATGTGGTCACCTTATGCCGATGTGCTCAGGTATCTAAGGTAAGTCTTACTGTGTCTTTAAGGACATGTGGTTTCAAAGAAGAGATGGCAACCAAGTATGGCAGACCTGGTGTGCAGAAGAATGTAAATAAAGGTAAAGGTGAGGCTTTCATTTAAGAGATGAATAGGTCCTTAAGGGATAACTGTCAGGGGGCAGGAAAAAGGCGAGTAAAGGGTAAAAAGAGGCAAGTATGGCAGAGGAGGTGTTGTACCAGATGATGAATAAAGGTGGGGTGGCCTTTGTGGGTTATGTAACAGACGAGAGCTTGTGACGGAAGAATCGATCACATTCACCACACATGGCTTTCTTCTCAGGCTTGGAACATCCTAGCACTGGATGGGAGCAACTGGCAGAAGATCGACCTGTTCAACTTCCAGACGGATATCGAGGTACAGGATGATGGCAGCTCTGTTTACTGTGTAAAGCGTCTTTTAAAGGCTGAATGAGCAGCCCCTTTGTTTGGTCTCCTACAGGGCCGTGTGGTAGAAAACATTTCCAAGCGCTGCGGGGGTTTCCTGCGGCAGCTCAGCTTGAGGGGCTGCCTTAGCGTGGGAGATGCCTCGATGAAGTGAGTCTTGACAGTTGACCCCCCAGTGCCCTCTCTTCTTTTGCTCACTCCATCACAAGATTGCCCCCCTTCTCTTTTTCAGAACTTTTGCTCAAAACTGCAAGAATATTGAAAGTCTGAACCTCAATGGATGCACAAAAATTACAGACAGGTGGGCTGTACAGGTGGACAGGTGAGGTGGCCAGTAGATGCCAACACCATCTCATACTCTTGTGTTTTTCCTCCAGCACATCTGCGAGTCTAAGCAAATTTTGCCCCAAGCTGAGACATCTGGACCTGACATCCTGTGTCTCCATAACCAACAACTCCTTAAAGGCTTTAAGGTATGAAGTCTCCCCATCAAGCCTGCCCAAGTGGCTCTCTGGAACAAATTGCCCCCTCTTTCTTACAGGAGAAGACCACCTCCTAGCCTTTACCTCCTCTTGCTGACTGCAGCTCATTTTCTCCACCACAGCGAGGGCTGCCACCACCTGGAGAACCTGAATATCTCTTGGTGTGACCAGATCACAAAAGATGGCATTGAGGCCCTGGTGAGAGGATGTCCTGGTCTCCAAGCACTGTTCCTGCGGGGCTGCACGCAGGTAAGTGTGCCAGTTGCTGAGGCTGCTTAGTGTAGTGGGGGCCTCTTAGTTTCCACATATCTCCTGGCCTTGTACATCTTGTTTTGCAGCTTGATGACGATGCCCTGAAGCACATCCAGAAGCACTGTCCAGAGCTGTTGACCATCAACTTGCAGTCGTGTACAGTACGTGCCACAGCTCTGCACAAACCCAGTAAGATTAGTCCTTTGTGAAAGGTGCCATATTGAAAACTACAAGGCTTTGATCTGCTCCCACCGCTGGGCTAGGAGTTGAGGGTAGTGTGCATCTGGGCCAGTGATTGAAGCCACTTGTTCTGATGTGTAACAGTAGCTGGCTGTAGGCAAATGAATGATCTGATAATGTGTCACTGGCCTAGTTGGTGACAACTGAACGTTACTTTCAAAAGGGTGCTGACCCTTGTTGTTACTCTGCAGCAGATCTCAGACGAAGGGCTGGTGAGTCTGTGCCGCGGCTGTCACAAGCTGCAGATCCTGTGTGTCTCCGGCTGCTCCAGCATCACAGACGCCTCCCTTACAGCACTCGGCCTCAACTGTCCCAGGCTCAAGTGAGTGACAATCTCCTGATAGTTTTGCTACTTGGGCCCTGAGCTGCCCCCTTCTAGGTCTGTGTGGTCACTTGTAGGCCGTTTCATTTGACTGCGTCGATTGTTTTAACAGTGGAGGTCATTAGTGCACCGTTGGTGGCAGCTGCTCAGTGGTGGGCTGGTGCCTGCTGGCTGACCACGCTGGGCCGTTTTCCTATGTGACCTCAGTCTTGTGATAAGAAAAGTGCCTTCTGACCTGGCCCAATGGACTTGAGAGGGTGGGGGTTGTAGTTGTGTGACTCAAATGCCCAAATGCCATGGTGTGGACACTCACCTCTGTATTTGACATGTTTAGGATCCTGGAGGCAGCCCGCTGCTCTCACCTGACAGATGCTGGCTTCACGATTTTAGCTCGGGTAAGTCTGCAGTTTTCCTGTGTTGCCAGTTGGCTCTCCAGTGGTAAGTGTGATCGGCTCTGTGAATTGCTCTTTTGTAGAACTGCCATGAGTTAGAGAAGATGGACTTGGAAGAATGCATTCTGGTAAGTGCTTGAGCCGCACAGCCCATTTAAATCAGATGACTGGCCTGCAGCCTGTGCTTTTCTTTGTACATCCTTGCAGGTGACAGACAACACCTTGGTGCAGCTGTCCATCCACTGTCCCCACCTGCAAGCACTGGTGAGTGTCAGGCCTCTTCCCAACATGCCCTTTGCACCTCGGGCCAGCACCTTTATTTACTTCTTTCTTTACAGAGCTTATCTCACTGTGAGCTTATTACTGACGATGGCATCCGTCACCTGAGCAACAGTACCTGTGGCCATGAGCGTCTCCAGGTGGTCGAGCTGGACAACTGCCCACTAATCACAGATGTAACACTGGAGCATCTGAAGAACTGCCATAACCTTGAGAGGATTGAGCTGTATGACTGCCAGCAGGTCACAAGGGCAGGCATCAAGAGAATTCGGGTGAGGGTGTGCTGGGCTGCCTGCAGCTTGTGGGGTGCTCTTGGTCCGCTTTAGGTTACATCCATGATGACTGCCTTTGTCTCTGTCCTGCAGGCCCACCTCCCTGAGATAAAGGTGCACGCCTACTTTGCTCCTGTGACTCCACCTCCTTCGATGGGCGGCAGTGGTCCACGTCTCTGCAGATGTTGTGCGATTCTTTGATGGCGGCCTGCTGAGTAGACTTGCAGGACATCTGCTGCTCTTGAGGAGTAGTGCTGGTGACTTCATTCAGACCCCTGTGTGGGGAGGGACGGGATCACTTGCTGAGGCTTCAAGCCGAGCGATGGATGCCAACAATTTTTTAAAGAGTGGGAGGAAAGGAATGCTGGGATTTCCTTTTCAGTGACTTTTGTAGCCCTTGTGTTGTTGTGGTCCTTGAGGTGACGTATTGATGATGTGCGCTCACTATGTGGATAGTAACGTGACTCGTTTGGTATATATCGGGGGTGTCAGGTTGAATGCAGGGCCAGGAGATGAACGTGCCCAGTGGTGAGTTCGGCAGTGGCCACACGCTTTATTTATTTGATATTTCTGTTGCACAATAAGGCTCTGATAAATAAAGAATGTTCTTGTTTGAGCAGCAGGTGGCGCTGTTCCAGCACATCACATATGCTAAATAAAAGCAATGAAAAAGCTGGAAGGAATGTGTGTGGTGCAGCTGTGGAAAAAGTAGGGCTGGGGGATTTGTTGGGGGCTTCAGAGAGCAAACACTTGTGGTCCAATCCAGGCTGTACAGTCAAATGTACCCAATATGGCATACAGCGTGCTGCTCAGGCAAGGAGCAAAGACTGGACAAGGTGACGGGGGAAGACATGAAACAGTGCAAGAATGACCCATGAAAGAAGAAGCATTAGACGCCACAATGGGAGGACATACAGCTACAAAGAACTGGTCTGAGATGGTAGCAAGAAGGCACAACAATCCATCTTACAAAACATATTTACATTTATTGTTTCTGGATGCTCATGTGAGCTATGAGAACCGAAAAAAAAAAAAATCTAAAACATGAACAATTTTTTTCTGCTTGAAATACGGCACATGGGAATGAGAAAGCACCCAACCCCCTGAAATGTACACACCCCAGTAAAGTGGAACAGTCCTAATGCATCAGACTGGCAGACTGTGGCATGTGCCACCCACTGCAGACACGAGTTAAGGCAGAAGCAAATCCGCTTTCAACTCGGACACCCTTTTGGCACAGAGGATGGAAACGAGCCACACTCCACCACTCCCAGTATCAAGGCCCAGTCACTCACCCCTGCAAGCCTTTTTCAGCTGCTAAATTGGACAAATAAATAAATCAAAAATATGCAGCCACTGTCCATCTCTACGTACATATGTGTGTGTGTGAGTGTGTGAGAGAGGGAGGGAGTGGGTACCCAGACTGGCACCGGACCCAGCCGGATTTAAGAGTCGGGAGTTCAGCACTCATGCTATGGTCTGGTCAGTGCATGCCCTGCTGTTGCTGAAAGGAGAGCCATTGGTTTTTGGGGACTCTGCAATGTGAAACACTTTGGCCAAACAGGAAATCACGGGGGCTGCAGGTTCCCATTTCATCCATGGCAGCAGATTTTACTTTATAATGACATGGTAGCCATCTCCACTCTCAGCTGTTGGAGGAAAATAAGACAAAGTTAAAATGGGCACCCACTTAGACACGACTTGTATATTAATACTGCCTCTGCACACAACACCCCCGCCAGCTTCAGTCCACTCCAGCACCCCCAAATGTGATGAAAATTCTTTAAAACTTTAACCTTCCATGGATTTACAGATGCTAAAAATCTTTAGAAGCATGACTGAAGGAATGTGTTGATATGGTCCACCGTAAAAACAATTAAATGATACAAAAAAAGAAGCGTAACTTGAAAGATTCGGACTGACCTCCTGCTGTACGAGCGGTGCAGGATTAAAGGCAGGGCCAGCACCCCATAGTCTTAGTGGGTTAACTTGCCCAAATGTGGAAACTGAAAAGAGAATCTCACCCACTCACCTTTTAGGGTGCCAATGACAAAGCAACTCTCATCTTGAAAATTAAAAACCATCTGCAAGAAAAAAGGTGGAAGAGACTGAGGTTGAAGTGGAGGTGAGGGGCCAACACAGCTCACCTCCACTGCATTTGCACATAATCACCTCAGCACTGGCTCACCATCCACACCCTCCTCATGTGAGGTGTTCTGAATACACAAAAAGCCCACTAGCCCTCGATGTGGCAATCATTCAAATAAAGAAGAAAAAAAAAAAAAGTGCACTCATGCCAATTTCCCCCTGTAAACCCAAGTTGGCCTACCTGATCAGTGACCAATATGTGTATCCCAGTCGGGCCCTGCTTGTAAACTTGGTTGATCTGACTTTGGGAGAAGTTGAACACGGACGCGATTTTCCTGGTGAGTTCTGAGGCACTCATCTCCTCCAGATAGACGGCATGATACACTGTCAGGAACAGAAGCAAACAAGGAAAGTGTCAAACAACAAAAGCCCAGAACTCTTCTCACCAATGTTCGCTCTAAGGGCCAGTTTATATTTCAAACTTGGAAATGCATAAGCATGCACATCATGGCTGCCACACGTTCCCAGCATTCCTCTGAGCAAGTCCACATAAATTAACACGCTTGCGTGAGTTGCAGTACCAGCAAAAAAATCAACATATGGCAGCAAGCTGCTTTGCTGCTCCTACAGGATCAATGTACTGTACATGCTTAAACGTTTGATGAATAGTTCGATGTGATGAAGCAAATGAAGGAAACAAATGCAGACATACAAGTGTATTCATGGTGCTTTTCTTCACCTTCACCAATACAAGCATATTTCCCATCGTAATGACGTGAAATATTTAAATATCTTGCATACCATCTTCTGTGCGGTCTTTTTTTTTTTTTCTGGCACATTCACAACAGCATCACAATGTATAAAAGCATATTTGAGCCACAAAGAAGAACAATTAGGGGCCATGTTTAAATGTCTATTTTGTGATTAAAATAATGGAAATTTTGTCATTAAAAGTAGAACACGGCAAATGTCATCCTAAACCCGAGCCAGTCATTAATCACTACATGCTTCTGGGGCTTCCTCCTGTGCCGACAGCAGCGGCAGGCAGTGATTGCCACACAGAACACATTCACTTTATGATATTCCAGCTCTCTGCACATTTAGAATCCTTGGATGTATACCTGATATCACTTTCATGATGAAATGTGTTAAAAGCATTTATTTATATTATATTTTACAGATAGATCTTTAGCTTCATTTGAATAATGAATACTGTTAATAATTACACATGTGGGGACAGCACGGTGGAGGAACAGTAGAGTTGCTGCCTTGCAGTAGGGAGTCACGTCTGTCTGTGGGTGCTTGTATTCACCTTGCGATAAGCTGATGCCCCATCCCCGGATTGTTTCTGCCTCACGCACACTGCTTGCTGGAATAGGCACGTCCCTTGAATAATGAATGTAATCATTAAACAACCATCTTTTTCAGTGATATTGTGGCGTGGTGTCAATGGAATTTAATAGATACTTCAGGCAATTCACAACTTTGTCGCATATCCCCCAGCATGCAAGGACTGCTTGAATTCTGCAATTCATAGACTTCACCAGGGGCCTCACGTATAAATGGTGCGTACGCACAGCAATGTTGCGGATGCCAGTTTCCACGCTCACTAGTTGTATAAAAGCTAAACTTGTAAAGCCATGCGCATATTTTCATGACAGCTTCACAGTTTGTGTATGCACCTTTTTTCATACTGGTGGCACCCAGCATCAAAGTAGTGCCGTTTCCATGGCCTGCCTTTCTTTTTCAGATTTGCATCAATGGCGCAGGATTTATCAAACACACCAAACTTAACTGCATATTGTTTACAAACTTAATGTACTTGATTGTAATCATTATGTAACAAAATAATGGTGCACGGAACGGCAAAACTATTTCAACTACCATATCTGCTTTGGCATTACTAGAAGACAGCGCAAATGGAAGACTTAGAATAGAGCGCACATTTCTAGGTAATGATGTCTGGCTTCTAAGTTGATTTCGATTTCCAAGAGCCATCCTCTTGGAGCTGTGTGCTGAACTGACGCCGGCTTTACAAAGCACACTTTGAGGATTTGTGCTCCACCTGCTCTTTTACAAATTCTGTCCACTTGGGTTTTTAGCTACAGGAGCTTTTCAGTGTGACCTTGCAGATGATCGGGTATTTCATGAACATCATTGAGTTGTGCCATGCCAGCTATATAGGATGTCATTATCCTCTTGTCATCGAGATACTGCATGTAAAATTTCCTTACAGTGTGGTTGAACTGAGAAACATCAAAGCACAATGTCCCGTTTTCCAAATGTAATCTGAGCGGTCAACTGCACACACGTTGCTATTGCAATGGCGCTGGACAAGTTGCATCAGCCAGGAATGAATCACCAAAAGAGTGAGCAGGCATTACATCATTTATAGGAGGAGAGTCTATAATAATGGCAACTCTTTCCAACTTGTGCGGCAAAAGGCAAGCTGTCCTTTTAAGGACAGCAAGTCACCTCAAAGAACCATGTAAAGAGCAGAGAATCCATCTGTTGTGGTACCCACCGATACTACGCTATAAAGGCACCTTCAGAGAATGAATTTGCTTATGTAAATAGAAAGCATTAATGTATCTATTAATACATATGTATACATTGATTAATGTGCTGCTCTATAGTCCACAGAAAGTGTGTCGCATTGCGCAAGCATGTAGCGTTGTGCGTAATGTGGAACACAATCATGGCTTACCTGTACATGAAGAGACACGGTATGATGATAGCCAAATCAGACAGCATTACTTAATTTGAATGTAATTAGCAGAATGCAAAAACAGGTTATCAGATGCAGCATTTATTTTTTAACCAGTTCATAAAATGTGTGATTAATATCACATAGTACAGGCCTTATATTCCTTGGTTCATTGGTCACACCTCTTACAGCATCCACTATTGCATTTTGTGACTGCAGAACAGCATCCGTCAGCACAAAGCCAGATACCCGGCGGTTTCTGAGGTAGAGGTGTGTTAGTTTTGGGGAGTTGTCCTCTTAAGCTTTCTCTTTAGCATATGACAGGCATGCTCAATTGGATTTAAATCAGGTGACTGGCCTAGTCATTCAAGAATTTTCTATTTTTTAGCTCTGAAAAACTCTTGTGTTGTCTTAGCAGTATGTTTGTGATCATCATCTTATTGCAGGATGACACGCCAGCCAAGGTGTTTGGAGGCATTTACAGGAAATTGAGCTGATGTTTCTAAACCTTTATAGCATTAGGCAGCTGCTGTCAGCAGTTCCATCAGCAAGGAAGAAAAGTGTGCCAGTATCTGTGGCAGTCATACATGTCCAAGTCGTAACACCATATCTATATCTATATCTATACACGTGGACAAAATTGTTGGTACCCTTCAGTCAATGAAAGAAAAACGCAAAATGGTCACAGAAATAACTTTAATCTGACAAAAGTAATAATAAATAAAAATTCTATGAAATTTAACCAATGAAAGTCAGACATTGATTTTCAACCATGCTTCAACAGAATTATTTAAAAAAATAAACTCATGAAACAGGCCTGGACAAAAATGATGGTACCCCTAACTTAATATTTTGTTGCACAACCTTTTGAGGCAATCACTGCAATCAAACGATTCCTGTAACTGTCAATGAGACTTCTGCACTTCTCAGCAGGTATTTTGGCCCACTACTCATGAGCAAACTGCTCCAGTTGTCTCAGGTTTGAAGGGTGCCTTTTCCAGACGGCATGTTTCAGCTCTTTCCAAAGATGCTCAATAGGATTGAGGTCAGGGCTCATAGAAGGCCACTTTAGAATAGTCCAGTGTTTTCCTCTTAGCCATTCTTGGGTGTTTTAGCTGTGTGTTTTGGGTCATTGTCCTGTTGCAAGACCCATGACCTGCGACTGAGACCAAGCTTTCTGACACTGGCCAGCACATTTCTCTCTAGAATCCCTTGATAGTCTTGAGATTTCATTGTACCCTGCACAGATTCAAGACACCCTGTGCCAGATGCAGCAAAGCAGCCCCAGAACATAACAGAGCCTCCTCCATGTTTCACAGAAGGGACAGTGTTCTTTTCTTGATATGCTTCATTTTTCCGTCTGTGAACATAGAGCTGATGTGCCTTGGCAAAAGTTCAATTTTGTCTCATCTGTCCATAGGACATTCTCCCAGAATCTTTGTGGCTTGTCCACATGTAGTTTGGCAAATTCCAGTCTGGCTTTTTTATGATTTGTTTTCAACAATGGTGTCCTCCTTGGTCGTCTCTCATGAAGTCCACTTTGGCTCAAACAACGACGGATGGTGCGATCTGACACTGATGTTCCTTGAGCTTGAAGTTCACCTTGGATCTCTTTAGAAGTTTTTCTGGGCTCTTTTGTTACCATTCGTATTATCCGTCTCTTTGATTTGTCATCAATTTTCCTCCTGCGCCACGTCCAGGAGGTTGGCTACAGTCCCATGGATCTTAAATTTCTGAATAATATGTGCAACTGTAGTCACAGGAACATCAAGCTGCTTCGAGATGGTCTTATAGCCTTTACCTTTGACATGCTTGTCTATAATTTTCTTTCTAATCTCCTGAGACAACTCTTTCCTTCGCTTCCTCTGGTCCATGTTGAGTGTGGTACACACCATGTCACCAAACAACACAGTGACTACCTGGAGCCCTATATATAGGTCCACTGACTGATTACAAGATTGTAGACACCTGTGATGCTAATTAGTGGACACACCTTGGATTAACATGTCCCTTTGGTCACATTATTTTCAGTCTTTTCTAGGGTACCATCATTTTTGTCCAGGCCTGTTTCATGAGTTTATTTTTTAAATAATTCTGTTGAAGCATGGTTGAAAATCAATGTCTGACTTTCATTGGTTAAATTTCATAGAATTTTTATTTATTATTACTTTTGTCAGATTAAAGTTATTTCTGTGACCATTTTGAGTTTTTCTTTCATTGACTGAAGGGTACCAACAATTTTGTCCACGTGTGTGTGTATATATATATATATATATATATATATATATATACATATATATACACATACATATATATATACATATATATATATATATATATATACATATATATATATATATATATACATATATATATATATATATATATATATATATATATATATATATATATATATATATATATATATATATATATATATATATATATAGTCCCTGTAACTAACTGCCATTTCAACGCATTCTCTCGTCATGACATACACGTGGGTGACATCAGTGACGGTGCCTAAATAAGGCATGTGATGAAGTATGCAATATAAAGGTAATTAGAAACAGCCTATGTGGGTAATGAGGCACTGAGGCAGGCCTTTATTTTCACAAATGCAAAGAAACAAAAATATAAATGCTGACTGTGTTATTGTCCAGTATGCAGATCTACACCATTGAGCTGTTCTTTGCAGTTTCCCGATTTGTACAGTTTGTTTCACTGTATCCCTGCTAGTGTAAATGTAACTATTAAAAGGTTAGAGAGGCAGTGCACTCAAAATTCAGGGCTGTGACCCAGCAAGAAAAGACTTAAAAAAAAATGTTGAATTGGGGCAAGTTGTCCTAAATTTATGGTGTTCACACTAAATGTAGTACTTCGTGAGGTATGAGTACATAATAAACAAGGATACTTGTGTCAGTTATTTGAAATATTAAAATGTGTCACTCAATTTAAATGTTCAAAGTCAACATATTTTCAATTGTAACACAAATGTGTCATTTTTCACACAATGATAGAAGTCCATAGAGGGATACATCCCTAATGAAGGATCAAAAATATATTTCTGATCAGCAACCTAAAATATGCAACATGTGGTCCAAAAGTGGCCTAGAAATTAGTGTTTTTGGGGTACAGAGGGCCAAAAATAAAGTGAACCCCCAGAAAGCTCAATATCTTGCATAACTAGACGTCAGTACGGGTCAAATGGTGCATTATATATTGATGCCTATTACCAGTAAGTCAGGAGGGACCCCAAAAAAAAAAACTAAAGTGATTTCAAAGCATTTAGAGGTAAATCCTTTGAATACAATAAAAACTGAGAATTTTAGCCTACTGGACAGCTGGAGCTCCTACAAGCCATGAAACAAAAAAGAAAGAAGGTGCAGTGGGCTAATGAGATGCTAAGTGGAGGATCACAAAACCCACCACTGGGTCTGATGAATCCTGACCACGTTATAGCAAAAATGACAAATCTTGGCTGACTGTCCACAAGCTTTTCAGACACACACTGGATACCCTGAAACTGAAGTACCCAAGCCCACCCTCTCCCTTTCATGTTTCACAAACCAACTACTAAATGTAGTAAAACATTAAAATGATCAGTGTGTTTCATCATCATCACTTACCAGATACCTTTACCCAAAGGGAACTTGCACAAGATAAATCAATAAACATAAAATAGTTTGTTTGATTAGCAGGAAAAAGTAAAAAAAAAAAAGCCATCAAACTCAAGACGATTAGTAGGTATGTTAGACGGCCATTTGTCAACAAGTTTAAGACTAAGGTCTTGGAGGACAGAAAACTCCCATGATGGTTTGTTAAGGGGTTTGTGTATTTAGAATTCCACCTCATTCATCCATGAGCAGAAGTGCTTACAGTTGTCATAAGTGACAGAAAGCAAACTGTGAGTTCAGTTTGTTATAAAATATTAGTAACTAATTATTAATGTAATGGTTTCACTGCTGGTGTCATATTTCTTGTAGGAGAAGCTGAATGTATTTCTAGAATGTTTATCTGACTTTCAGAAACATCTGAACAATCATGAAACACGAATGTTAGTTGTCAGTTCAAACAACAGCCTCACCAGCGGCCCAGTTTTGTACTTTTAGCACAGCAGTAGAGTGAGCTTTAAAGCTAAAATTGCTACATCGTTTGGCCAGTGTGTCATTGTTGATGACAAAATGCTTCTCAAGTGGCACACTGTTCTTCTGCTGCTATCTCCACAGAGATGAGCCCACATCCAGTCTTCCCAATTAACTTCGGTCTGTTAGTATCTCATTACCACCTGTGATAAGTGGTCAGTGGTATTGGGCAGGTTTTTAATAAATAAGCGTCCCAATAATGTGCAGATGTGTGCCCGACAGCACTGATTCAGGGTTGACTGCGGTGCTGGACTGATCATGAACTCATGAAAAAGTGAGCAGCTCCATCAGTTGCCACATTTACATATTAAAGTTGGGTGGAGAGCCACATCTGTGCCCAATCAGGCGAATATAAGATGAGCCTGCATGGCTGGAAGGGGCAGACAAAAAGAAAAACAAGGACAGAACAATGAGAAAGAGAGAAAAGGAAGTTAAGGAATGAGGACTGAGATGGTAGGACTGAAGAAGCCAGGGTGCAGTAGAGAGGAGGCAGGTAACTTGGAGGAGCATAGGTCCCGCGCTTGGGGTCCGAAGAGAGTCAGTCCAGCTGAGCAACGTTAGGTAGCTGGAGAGCCCCATTGCTCAACCTGGACTCCCGCGTAAAGCCAAGGAGTGGTGCTGGGAGTTGCAGAAGAAAGGCCAGACGCGGCAACCTGCCAGGGCTTTAAATGGCAGCAGAGACCCCAGCCTGGATTAAAAAGACTGGCTGTGCCTGTTGGCAGGACATATTCTCTTGTCTGCTTGAACCCATGCGGAGTAAGCAGAGGAGACGTCAGCTTTAGAAAGATGCACCAGGGCTTGTGACTTTTTTTTTTTTTTAAAAAGAAAAGATTCCTGCTTGTGATTTTTAATCTCATTTTAATGGAGTTATTTATTGCATTTTTAACCTGCACTTATTTATCATGGATTTTATGGAATTTTTTTTTATATTTAATGAAAATCATTTGATGCATTGCACTTTTGAACAGAGTTTTTTGACTGATTTAATTTAAATGCAATGAACACCTTTGCACCTACACCTTGCTGGATGTTTGTGTCCTCATATGCCCGGCACATCTCTGTCTATGACTAATGAAAGTTCGGGTTCAAGAGGCTCCTTAAGGAAACAGGAATCATGCAGCCAGCCCGGACCATCACACCACCCCAGAGTACCACTATGTGAGGTCATTAAAATATGTTGTATGTAGAAATGTTCTGCCCAGGCTAAAGCAGCTAAACTCAACTATTTCGAAACAGATAAATATTTATCTTCTCAGATGCAGTCACAATGAGTTCTTCCCCCAAATCTATGCCCTTAAAGTAATGTGCAACATAATGGTAATCTAGGAGTAACGGTGACCATCATACTTAAATGACATCCCTTCATCCGAGATCAGCAAACACACACAAAAAAAAAAAAAAAAAAAAAAAAAAAAAAGTACTTCTGAATGGTGAACTAATTAACAAGCACAAACGTGGACTGCTTCCCACATCTAATTGAAACAGATCTTTACATCTGCCCTGTTCTTGATGCCACTGCTGTAACGACAAGTTCTGCCCCACTGTGACCCTCTAAAGCATTAAATATGTCAGATATTGAAAAGATAAACCTACCGTAAATATTGTTGCTGCCATGTTCTCCATTTTCAACGTCTCCTGTACCTTTCAGATGTGCAACATTTTTAGTTGGTGTGCTTTCCTGGCAGACATAGATAGTTAGCCGTGGCCTAACTGTCCTAAGATCAAGCAAAAAACATTACTTAAATGCAGAACTTCCCATAAGTCTGTGTTCACCTCACACCTTTGCAGCTTTAAGATGGTCATTGAATAACTAAGGAACAGCAGAACAATATTGACCATGAAATACTTGGGACAATCACAATATTCCTTAGGCGGTCTCAGGGTTAGGAGGGCTCTCTCTTTCCTCAGGCTTCCACTTAATCAAAATGTCGTATCTGCTTCACAATTACCTTGATTTAAGTGCATTGCAGAGGCGAATTCCATCTGCTGGACCACAAATCTGCACCAGGTCATCTCGTGTCAGTTTGAGTAAATCTGAACCTGGAAAAAAACAAGCACTGGCATTCATTAGTTCACACTCTGCACACATGAACATTATGTACTCGTATTCGTGCATATTCCCTAAAAATTAGTACAGCCTTCTTTACAGGCACTGCAAAACCCCAAAACAACTGTGATTAATACTGAACCACTGTTAGCCAAACAGCTTTAGAATATCAGGCCTACCTCACAACTCCCAATTTGTTCTTATATCCCAGAGTCAAGGCTCTTTAGAAGTTATAATAAAATTAAAAAAAAACATAAAAATCGACCAACAGTTACTGTGAAGTGGCCACTGTAGGAAGGTTATGCAGTTGCCCATGTACCAAAGCTTGACATTAGCCAAGTAGTAAATATAGACAAGTTCGTGACACAAAGTATGCTGCAACATTCCACTGATGGAGTTTTAGGAGGGATGTGCAATAGGTCTTTAGAAAAGATTGACACAGCATCACAGCAGACTGAAACAAACACACAGGGCCACACTCACCTGAGAAGTTAGAAAACAATCTTGCGTAGGAAGCAAATCTGTTTTTGTGAAGCCACTGCTGCGCCTCTTGTATTGAAGCAGTGGGGCTGAGTTGCTGGAGAGAAAATGAGACAAGTCAGACAACTCCTGTAGCCATCACTACCATCAACACCACAACCAAGACTACTGCACAAACTCTCTAAACAAAGTGATCACTCAGCATCTAAAAATTGAATATCAGGTTTAGTTTTTCCACCTTTGTCCACCATCCAGCCTTTTCTCCTTTAAACTCTAACATTTTAAGACACTGTTTAAAGTGAGAAGTTGAAGACTGACATCTTGGCTTATTCTTCAGGAACTAGGAATTTTTTATTTTTTTTAACAGACATGAGCCATTTCCCAGAACAGGAGCACTTACATCTAGTGTGGCTTGAGTGACGGCATCCACCTGATGGTTTGGTGAAGAGGAATTGCTGCAATTTACAAACAAAAAACAAATTACTTTAAGTTAAATTAAATGTTTTAATGTTTGTTTTGTGCACAAAACAAAATTATACACATTTTCAGTTGGCAAGGTCTTTACCACATTACAAGTGATTCCTTAAGACCAAATTTCACGTGTCTAGATTGAGCTGCTACACGTTTGGCAGCAGGAGGCCTATGAAACAGCCATTCTTGAAGAACACTGTACTTGTTGAAAGAGAATGAATAACTACCTCCAGCACAGCTGTCAGGAATACGACTTCAGGAATGGCTCAGCACAACAACATAAAATGCATTGAGAGAACCTATAAAAAAAAGGCACACTCTCCCCACATTTACCATTAGAATCCCTGAAGCTTATGAAAAAACTCGTAATGCTGGGCCACCTTAAATTCCTTGCACCACCTCATCAGTGTCTTCTGTTTTACAAATGTGTCGATCAGCACGGGCAGCAGGCAGCCCTGCTATCCCACCCCCCACCGAAACAACATTAATTGTACACAAAGTTCTCCCAGCTCAATTCTGTTTATCTGCATGTGAGGTGCCTTGAATTATACAGGGTAAGTAATAAATCATTATTTGGAACACATACATTTTGTGTATATTCCATTTCTACAACGATCTGTGTAAACGTAGGATGACAGGAAATGCAAGGCAAGAAATGTTGAACACATAACTAGAACAGAAACTTTTTTCATGTTCTGCTAATAACTGGCAAAATTCTGACGTGAAGTGTATAATGTGTGAAGACTGAAGTCCAAATATCAAATAAACACTTTCACAAAAGACACAGATATAAGAAAACAAGTGCACTTTTTTCTAGAATTTATCCAAAGTAAAAGTAATTGGGACATGGTACGACATACACACCTACACGTTTACGTCTGCTTGGCTGGTGTAGAGGTAAAAACTGCTGTCACCAAGACGAGAGGTTGCGGGTTCGATCCTGGGTCCTTCATGCATTAACTGTTTTGAGTAGTGAGCAGCTATTATTAGTATTATTATAGAATAAAAATATACATTTGATTTATCTGAGTCTCTAACGCCGGTGTAAATTTATGGTACTTATAAAGGTTAGCATTTTGTTTTATTATTCACTTTTATTCTCTCAGTCACGTTCACCCTATATGACACTGTTAGTTTTCAAATAAAGACGTGCTATAACAGAGATATTGATGAGGATGAGGGTTCTACATCAGAGAAAGAGAACAGAAGCCCTCCCCACAAGAAACGTCGACTCACAAATAAGAACAACACAGCTGCACCAGGAGTAAAGGCAAAAGATGGCACTGTTTGGATACAGCAAGAGGTTGGATGTCATCCTGCCAGTGAATCTGCCACAACATGTCCTTCAACGGAACAGCAGGGCTTACAGTGCTTGCCAAGGTATCGTGCAAAGTCCTATTTGGGATTATGTTTTGTGATGGTGTTTATATAAAAAAACATTTATATATGTTACTTATATAAAATCCAGATCGAATGTTATTCGCCTTGATTTATTTACTTATACAGTGAACCCTCGTTTATCACAGTTAATCCGTTCCAGACTCTACCGTGATAAATGAATTTTCGCGAAGTAGGATTCTTTATTTATAAATCGAATATTTTCGCAGTTAGAGTATAGAAAACCTGTTTACGACCTTCTAAATACGTTTTTTAACATTATTAGAGTTCTCTAGACATGAAATAACACCCTTTAGTCACTATTACACTTGTATTACCCAATATATTAGACAAAATTAAGACATATTAGACGTTACAAATATCATATTACTAGGCGCACTCACCTTTTAAGGCGACCAACTTTTATCTTCAATTTTTGTGCGCTCCATGTGTACATCAGACATGTAAGTGAAGGGAATGAGAACATCAAAGTGCCCATTCATAACATTCATTTATCCCCTCAAGTGCCTGTCCAAAGTCGTACAATGTTAGCCCGAATCTGTACCGCTAAAGACGGAGTTTCATGCACTAAATAAGCTATAGATGAGAATAAGCAAGCACCATCTCCCCTGATATTTACTACGCGGTGAGTCATTTGACTCCATCAACATTAATTATTTCCAGAGACATCATTTTGTCTATTTTTCCAGCGCATCGCGCACAAAAGCAAGGGAACAATGGGAGCACCAGAACTCTGCTCACATCGGCCGCTGCACTCAAGCCGCAAGTAGTAAGTCTGTAATAAGCAGAATACCGCTACGCTTTGCACTCACGGAACGGAAGGACAATCCCGAACACTTTTATCTAGTAGATTATTGTACTGTACATTTAATTGCACACAACCACTAACCTATGAAGGCACGACCTCAGTAGGAGAGTCTTCAGAGGTGGTGCAGTATCTTCAGCAGGTGCGTTGTTGTCTTCTTCCGCTGAAGGAGTACTAGGAGTAGGCAGTGGGTGTCTGGGTGCGCGGCTGAAGTA
This sequence comes from Polypterus senegalus, assembly GCF_016835505.1. Lineage (NCBI taxonomy): Eukaryota > Metazoa > Chordata > Cladistia > Polypteriformes > Polypteridae > Polypterus > Polypterus senegalus. Next base: position 98,757,690 of record NC_053168.1, read on the forward strand.
CATCTTGATAGGCAGTTGCTGGCGCTGTCTTTTCATATGCGTGAGGAGGCTTTTGTAGGGTATTGCCATCTTTAATCATATCCAAGAGTTTCACCTTCTCCTAGATAGTAAGCATCTTCCTCCGGCGCTTAGTTTTATTGTCAGAAGGCTTAGAAAAGGCAGCACGTTTACAAGCCATCGTAGGGCTTAGATAAAAGTTCTCAGAAAGCGCATGCGTAGTGACGCAAGTGTGTATGAGAAAAAAAATCGCGATAGAGTGAAGCCGCAAAAGTCGAAGCGTGATATAGTGAGGGATCACTGTATTCCTACAGCGTAAAGTCACAAGTAGACTGCAGAGCTTCCAATGTTTGATAGACATGGGCATACTGACAAAGTACTATTTATTAGTAGAACATGAAAAAAGGTTCTGTTCTAGCTATGCGTTCAACATTTCTTGCCTTGCATTTCCTGTCATCCTACATTTACAAAGATCGTTGAAGACACGGAACACACATGAAATGTATGTGTTCCAAATAAGAATATATTGTTTACCCTATACCAGCATTTCCCTATCTCGGTCCTATGGCCCCCTTGTGACTGCAGGTTTTTGTTCCAACCAGATTCCTAATCAGTGACAACATTTGATAGCACTGATCTCATTTAATTAGCTGGCATTATTTTTCTTTTATTCTATATTCTAGTGAGATTCCATTTTCAGTTCACTTCTCAATGCCTTTTCACTTACCATTGAGAGTATGATGGGAATGTTTGGCTGCTACTTCTCACCGGTGTCATTGTATTTGTCCTAATTGGACTTTTACATCTTTATCTGCTGATTTGACTGCTCTTTTCGAATGCCACTGGCGATTGCCTAAATCACACCTGCTTCAGTCCTACGCAAGCTCTCTTCCTTCTCTCCTGTTACTGCCTTCGCGGTGAGTATGAATCTACTCTTGCTTCATTTGCAGTCGTTAGTCTGAACTGTGAATGTGCAGCCTGCCCGCTGTGCTTTTCCTTTTCTAGCTGGTTATGCGGTGAGATTTGGGTTGGCTAACGTGTGTAGCTGGAGTTAGCATGGTGTTGTGTAGAATTCTGTTCACTCTTGGCGGTGCCCACCGGTGTCTGGATATTCTTAGCCTGTTCTGTTCCTGGTTTGGAGTTGTGCTGTGTGTTGTAATTTCTAACTTTTTGGCAATGCAGCTCATATATTCTCCATATGAACTTAAAAATCTTGACTGTCATCCACAAGTTTTTGCCAGTCGCTTGGAATTACTCAGCGTCCTCGCTATATTCATCAGTCTAAAAGAGGCCCCTCACGGATCTATGGCTCGGACACGTTGATTCCAAGTATGACGTCTCACCATGTTCACTGGCGTAACACTAGGGCTGTCCGAGGAATAAACATGGGCCATCTTCATCCTCTTTAGGAAGTGTCTGCACCCTACTCTCCTGGTTGTTCCAACTTTAGGCTCGCCCTTTTGAACACTCACTCCATCACTAACAAGACCTCGCTGATTAATAACCTCATCTCCCAGAAGCAAGTGGACATGTTTCTTCTTACAGAAACTTGGCAACAACCTGGTGACTATTTACATTTAAACTTGCTGTCTCCCCCAGGCTATAGCCACATATCTAAACCCAGGTTAACAGGAAAATGGGATGGCCTGGCTGTGGTTTATAGATCTACTTTGACAATGAAGGAACTCTCCTTTTTGAAGTCACAGCTTTTGAATATATTGCTGTTAAAATGGTTTCCTCCCCTCCTGTACTGCTGTTAGTTTATCGAATCTCCCAAATCTGTGGCAAACTGTCAGAATTTAATTAATTTCTCACTGTAATCTAATCTCTTTGCCCTGCTGTAATTTTACTTGGTGATTTTAATATTCATGAAGATATCAACTACTCTCTTACAGCTGAATTTATCTCAACTTTGGATTGTTTTTGACTTGACACAGCATTTGGATTTCCCCACTCATACACAGGGTCATATTCTTGGCTTGCTTTGTTCTAATGGCTTGAATAATGTCTCTGTCTCAGGTTTACTCTCTGGTATTTCTGATCATAAGATTATTGAATGTAACTTTAGCATTAATACCACTACATCTGTCAAGAAAAAGTGTCTCCTATCACAACATTAAGTCTGTTAATTCTGATTTGTTTGCTGCTTCCCTTCTGTCTTTATCTCTTTCTGAATTGCATAGTCTTCCCTCTCCTGAATAACAGCTTTCCCTTAATAACAGCTGTGTTTCCCAACTTTTAAATAACTTTGCTCCCTTAAGGACTAGGCATGTTCCAGCCTCCCACTCCTGTCCCTGGTACACCAATAAGCTCAGAGCTATGACAGCCACTAGTCGACGTCTTGAATGGCTTTATAAGAAAACGGGCCTCATAGTTCATTCACAGCTTTACACCGAGCACATACTTAAATACAGGGATACCCTTAACACTGCTTGCTCCAACTATTATTCCTCTCTCATAAATGGTGCTAAGACTGGCCTAAAAATCTTTTTAGAACCGTTAATAAACTCCTCCAACCCCCTCCTCTAGCATGTCCCAATACAGCTGAACACTGTCAGGCTTTCTTACATTTCTTTAATACCAAAATTGATCAAATCTATGACAGTTTCCCCTCAACATCACAATCACTCATTCTGATCTGCCATCTCCATCATCAAGACTCGCTTGTATCTCACCTGTTGACTCTCTTGCCATTTCTGAACTTAAGTCTAATTCCTCCACCTGTCTGCTTGATCCTGCCCCCACTTCTCTGCTTAAGACATGCTCATCCAGAATTAGTATTCCTATTGCCTCACTGGTAAATGCATGTTTCATTTCAGGTTCTGTCCCTACTGTCCTCAAAACTACTGCAGTTACCCCAATCCTTAAAAAACCTGACCTGGATCCTTCCTCTCCCTCCAGTTACAGGCCTCTCTCTAATCTCCCTTTTTTGGCTAAGGTGATGGAATGCGTGGTTGCTACACAACTCCATGTTTTTCTTCCAGATGATACACTCTATGAGCCTTTTCAGTCTGGCTTTCATACACAGCACAGCATTGAGACAGCTGTTCTCCGTGTAGTCAATGATCTTCTCCGGTCTGCAGATTGCGGTTCCCTTAATATTGTCCTCCTTCTTGACTTAAGTGCAGCATTTGACACTGTTAATCATGAAATCCTCCTGTCACATCTCTGCTGTAGGCATCTCTGGCTTAGCCCTTCAATGGCTCGCATCATATCTTTTTAATAGGCAAGTCTGTCACACCAGGCAGATATAAATCCTCCGCCTCACCCTTGCATGGTGTCCCTCAGGGTTCAGTCGTTGGGCCATTACTTCTTCTACTTTATATCCTTTCTTTGGGTCAGATTATTTGCAGACATGGCCTTAATTTCCACTATTATGCAGACGATATACAGTTATATCTTAGTACAGACTCCCCTACAGATTCACCTCCCAGCACACTCACTGATTACATCACTGATCTTAAACTATGGATGGAAAATAACTTTCTCCAGCTTAATGCCAATAAAACTGAAATGTTACTGGTAGGTCCAAAATCCCAACTTTCTAAGACATCCAATTTCTCCTTTTCCTGCTCCTGTTGTCAGAAATCTTGGTGTTTTGTTTGATTCATCACTTAACTTTGAGCTACACATTAGGTCTCTTTCCAAAATTTCATTCTATCATCTCCATAACATTGCCCGCCTCTGTCCATTTCTGTCCTTTAATGATGCCCAAACTTTGGTTCATTATTTCATAATGTCTTGTATTGATTACTGAAATTCTCTCTTTATTGGCCTCCCTGTAAAATCTATACAGAAGCTACAGTATATTCAGAACACCGCAGCTAAAGTCCTCACCCACACAAAGCGTTCTGCTCACATCTCCCAGCTTCACTATATATATATATATATATATATATATATATATATATATATAGCCGGCCAATCAGATGGAGCCCTCCTTGCAGCATAGAGGTGCCCCGAATGCCAGCAGGGAATCATGGACAGTGGAGTTATAATGCACAGCCCTGCTGGATACCATGGGGGCCGCCAGGAGTCACTGCAGGGAGGCCCAGGGATTTATATTTTCCGTATAGTCCAGAAGTATTTCCAAGTCATGGGAACGGGAAAAATTATATACTTCTGGGCTGAAGACAAAGAGAAGTTTTACCTGACCCAGAAGTGCTGGATAATCACATGGACTGAGGGCTCAGAAGCACTTCCGGGTCGAGGACTATAAAGGACTGTGGGAGATCCCAGACCGATGAGCTGAGATGGGAGGCAGGGTGGCTAAGCGTCTGGGAGTAGAGGATTGTGATTTGATTATAGAGGATTGTATTGTTTATTGAGTATTGTGGAGTGGAGGGTGCTTTGTGCACATTATTATTGTAATAAATAATTATTGGATTTTTTTATCTGGTGTCTGAGGGTTCAAGGGAGCGAGAGTGGTACCAAACTGTCACAATCTATACTAATAAAAGGCAAAGCCCTTACTGACTCACTCATCACTAATTCTCCAACTTCCCGTGTAGGTAGAAGGCTGAAATTTGGCAGGCTCATTCCTTACAGCTTACTTACAAAAGTTAAGCAGGTTTCATTTCGAAATTCTACACGTAATGGTCATAACGGTCGACAACATCCGCCATGTTGAACTTTCTTATTTACGGCCCCATCTTCACAAAATTTGGTAGGCGGCTTCCCTGCACTAACCGAAACCAATGTAAGTACTTATTTTGGTGGTATGATGCCACTGTCGGCTGCCATATTAAGCTTTTCAATGGTCTTTGTTACTTATGGGCCCATTTTCAAGAAATTTGGTATGCAGGTTCCCAATGCTAACTGAATCCTACTTACGTACATATATACGTCCATAGTCTGCAGCTCAGTCACCGTGTGAGGCGCTGTTGGGTCCCCCATCCCAACGCCTCCCACATTGATGGCTGCCTGCCTATATAAGGCCGTCTGTCGCTCCGGTCTCTACATTCTCTTCCTTGCTTCGCCACGGGATTCACGCCTCCCTGCTGATAACTACAGCTTTTTTATTTAATCGACGGCTTCTCCGCTGTTTTATTGTTTGTTTATTATGATTATAGTTATTGTTTAGGTATTTTAGACTTACTTTACATTGTTCAGGTACCCATTTCCTTTATCATTCCAACCGTACCCCCATTAACATGTCTATCGAGGTGATCACCATCGATCAAAGAACTGTCGCTTACCAAGTGGTTTCCATGCCCGGAGATGGCACCTACCTTTTCCATTCTCTGTGTTACATATTGCACAGCCATGTCAGGCTCACTCTTGATATCCGAAGGAATATTGTGTCTTATGTATTGAATGACTGGGACAGGTTCAAGGTGTGGACTGATGATGGTACAGGAGATAATTATACTACACAGGAGCACTATAAGAGTGAAATGCTTTAATTTGATGCCCAACCTCTCATATGGCACCTTATGATATTATTTATCTGAACTTTCAGAAAACATTTGATAAGCTCCACTTTGATCGTATCCTTTTGTTGCCTCCTCATAGAATTCCAGCATGTTAGTAAAACACGACCTCCCTCTTCTGAACCCATGCTGTCTGTTTAGAATAACTCCTGGCCTTGCCAGATGTTGCTCAATCTTATCCTTAATAATTCCTTCCGTTAATTTTCCTGTGATGCTTGTTAAGCTTACTGGCCTATAGTTGCTTGGATCTGCCCTGTCACCCTTTTTATATAATGGGATGATATTTGCCATTTTCCAGTCCTTCGGAATCTCTCCAGTGAGCACTGACTTCCTAAAAATACATGTCAAGGGTTTATATATGTACTCACCAGCCTCCTTAAGAACACGAGGATAAATATTATCTGGGCCTGGTGATTTGTTTGATTTCATCTTATTTAATCTGAGCAGCACGTCTCCCTCTACAATTTCCAAATCCCTCAATACCTCCTTAGTAGTCGCGTTTACCTCTAGGAGGTTGTCCACTTGCTCACTTGTAAACACCTCAGAAAAATGTAAGTTTAGGGCATCTGCTATTTCGTTGTCTGTATCTTTTAATTCCCCTTTACTATTCCTGATGAACTTGACCTCCTCCTTAACTGTTCTTTTACTACTAAAATACTGAAAGAATCTCTTGGGGTCTTCTTTCGCCTTATCTGCTCTATTCCTCTCCAACTGTCTTTTAGCCTCTCTGATATCCTTCTTAATGGTTGCCCTCATGTTCTCATACGCGCTACGATTCTCTTTGCAGTCATTAGTCTTATATGCCTTATAAAGCGTTTTTTTCTTTGTAACTTCTTTTTAAAATATTTATTAATCCAACGTGGAGTTTTTTTTAGGATCCTATTAATATGATCTGGCTTACATGCTTATATTCAAATTGGTCGGAAAAATAATATAGTAATTACAGTTACACAGCAGTTTTCTCACTGCTCAGACTGCTCTACATAGAGAGTGGGGAGCCATTTCAACCACCACCAATGTGTACCCATCCAACTGGATGATGGGACGGCAGCCATTCCTGTGTCAGTATGCTCACCACATATTAGCCATTAGGTGATGAAGGGGCGAGAGAGATAGTTACCAATTATAGAGTAGAATAGATGAGTCTGTGATAGGAAATTCAAGGATGCCCGAGGACCTTTAATGACCACAGAGAGTAAGGACCTCAGTTTTTCTTCTCATCAGAAGGACAGCAACATTTTCACAGCACCAAGTCCCCGTCACTGCAGCAGAGCACTAGGACCCACGTGAAAACATCTTTCAGCAGCAACCCAGTCTTTTCCTAGACAATGTTCTATCCAAATACCAGCCAGGCTCAAGTATTCTACATTTCAGGTAGATTACTTGCTCTGAAGTGTAGGTGGTAAACACAGACATTGCTTCCCAAAACAAACACCTAACTAGTTCATAAATTACTGCCTTTACACCAACATTTCAATGGCCTATCTATAATGTCCCCTCTAATGTTCCTTTTGGTTTTGGCTTGTCAAAACAAGAAGGCATGTATCTACCTAGCCAGTGTTTAAGTCACTGGAAACTCAACTTCCTACAACCATCTCTAACATTTAGTTCACCAAATGCACTTAAGATTCCAAGTTATTTCACTGTTCTGTTCAAATAGTAATGTCAAAGATGCACAATTTTTAAAACTAACAACATACTTTTCCTTGCACATCTTTACAATATCAAGTATGCCCCGTTACCTCTTTGGGTGAGGCATTCTATTCAAATGATCACTGAAAAAGGACCTTCTTTGGTTTAGCTTCCTTTGATATCTGTTACAGTCACGGGTTTCAGTACATAAACGTTTCTAAACAGTCAAGTTAAACTGAAAAATACAATTATGCATTTGAGATTTTGCTCACATGGATATATATATTTCCATCAAAAATTATTTAAACTAATCTAATATGAACAAAATAACCTAAATAAATGTGTGGCTTTTCAAGCTATCAGGACTAAGCTTTAAAATGTGCTAAAAGTCCCCCGATAAAACCATAAATGCATATATTTATGATTTGTTCAAACATTTTCCCAGTAGCCACTCAAATGCTGGGCATATAACCTGGCATACCACTTCAAACAACTCATAGAAAATCATTCAGTGATGTAGAAGTGGCCATTTAATCCTCCTCCGCAACCGGGTTTCCCCCACTCAATATCTGTTCAACTCATCTACATCACTCATGTAGACAGTGAATCTAGTATTCAAATTTCTTTCAAATAGCTTTTGAAACTGACTGCTCCACCTTGGTGGAGTCAGGATTGTATTGCTACTTTTTGCAGATGATGTGGCCCTGTTGACTTCCTCGGGCTGTGAACTCAAACGTGGACTGTGGCGATTTGCAGCCTAATGTGAAGCAGCACCTTCAAGTCCAAGGACATGGTTCTCAGACAGAAAAAGGTGGAGTGCCCACTCACTTCACAAGGGAAGAAGGAAGAGAGTGGTAGATCGAAATATAGACTAAAGCAGTGACTGCAGTCATGTGGACAATATACCGGTCTGCAGTGGTGGAGGCAAAGCTGAACCAAAAGGCAAATCTCTCAATTTACTGGTCAATCTATGTTCCTATCCTCATTTATCATCATTATCTGAGGGTACAGATCAAAAAAACTAGAATGTGGATAGAAGCGTCTCAGCCTTACAGATTGAGTGAGAAGTACAAACATTCACGAGTTCAAAGTACAGCCAAATCAAAAGAAGCCAATTGAGGTGATCCAGGAATCCGATAAGATGCATACTGGATACCTACCTAGGGAGGTTGTTTTTGGCATGTCCAACCAGGAGATTATGGGGCAGACCCAGGACATGCTGGAGAGATTCTCTCTCTATAGGCTGTCCTGGGAACACCTTTGTGTCTGCCCTGAGGAGGTGGCGGAAAAAAAGGATGTCTGGAGATATTTGCTTACACCGTTTTTCCCACAATCCAAAAATGGATAAACAGCAGAAAATGGATTAATGGATGGAAACAACGTTTACAAAAGCCAGTATACTTTAAAAAAACATTACCTGTCTGGCAATGTGTAACTGTTGTTTGCTGATGTAGTAAAGGCTGGACTTGCTGTGGAGCTGTTGTTCACATATGCATTTTCTGGCCATGGAGAACACTACAAGTAGAAATGAGAAGGACAATGGTTACTTGGGAGGTTTCTTGTAGGAGTCACCTAAAAGAAGCCACCTTTTGAGTAGTTTAGTAGATAAAGCAGGAGCTCGACTTGACTGATCTTTTAGTATAGCTTACCCTCTTACTATTTTCTCAGTTGTTTCTCATGCAGTGTATACTGATCAACCCTAACATGGGGAGAAGTGCATTTAAATAACAGCAGCCTTATAATGAACTCGTGTTGCAACTCTCCATGCGGAGATCACAGTAGACCAGTGACAGTCTCCGGTGATGCACCGATATATTGATAACATGAGTCAAAAATGTTGAGTTTATGTTTCCAGCTAGTAATATGTCAGATTTAATTGAGCAACTTTTCTATACTTATTCTGTAAGTCACGAATGTTCAAGACAAAGAACTAGTAATTAAATGAAAATAAAAAAATGGGTTAATAAGAGCGTAGGTATGATGCTACAGTCAAAGCTACCTAGTTGCAAAATATTGACTGGTAGCTCAGTAAATAGTAAAGCAACACATGTGGGGGGGTGCTAAAGTGGGCAGAACATACTAAAAATCAAACACAACCCAGTCTCATGAGTGGTGTCCATGCATAAACACACAACATTAATGAGGGGGAGACTAGAGTACAGATACGGAGGAACAAAATGACTTAAGTGAGAGAAGACACAATTTCAGGTCACTCATCCACTGCACAGCTTAAGGCCAGAAATGTCATCCCTACACTCAAGTCTGCTTTGTGATTCGCTAGTAACCGCATCAGCACATGTCTTTTGTTGTTATATACCATTACTGTTCTAATCTGTTAAGGCTTTTTCCTCATTCAAAAACATGCGTTGTATTTTGCATTTGGTCCTGTCTGAGTGCTTTCAAGTATTTAAATCTTTTTTGTTGTTAAGTGTATCTGATTACTAGGACTATGGATCACATACTGTGATCAAAGGGGAAAGCTGCTCTTGCACACTGTACCTGGCTCAGAGAAACAATTTTGTCCAAGTCAAAGCAAGCCAGTCATTTACAAAGCCACATGTTCCAGATTAAAACTAAGGCAATATACAACAATATCACTGAAATGGCATGGCACAGACCACAAATATGTAATACCTTACACACACATATCCTTCTTAAAACAGTGACTAAACTGCAAAAAGCTTAAGAACAAATGGTGTAATGTGAACATTTCTATGTCCCTGACTGGAGCTGAGAAGGATGGCCCCCCTTGAGATGACTATGTATAATCAATATAACAAGATGTACTTATGCTAAGGTCTTTAATTATTACAGAAATAGGGATTTTTCAAATAATTATACTTAGCATTACAATCACAAGAGGCAAAACAGATTATTGGAACTAGCCTCATGTTTTCCTTTTTTAAATTTAAAGTATTCTGCTTCTTGACACTTATTATTACATATACTTACAATTACAGTTTATTTGTACATCCCAACTATATTATTCAGACCAGTATATCTTATGTGACTTAAAAAAGGTAGGCAATGGGGCTACTGCTAGATTTAAGCAGACATGGCTGACTATGCAGTATGGCCAGGCACTAAATCTAATATGTCAAGCTCCGCATTTGACAATGAGAAGTGAAGCACAAGTCCTTACACTGCCTCGCTTTGCCAGACAATCACCGCAGTCTGCTGGCAAAGTCCGCTTGCTGGACTTTTTCTGCTCATGTTCAACTGCCTCTTCTATTATAGGCTCAAGCCTCATCTGGACAAACACCAAAGACTAGGATCAATGATGGAATTACATAAGTTATGCTTTACAAATTTCAGTAATTAGTGATGGCCGCCACCCCCTCCCCATCCCACCAGCCTCCACCCTCTCATAAATCTCACCTTAGTCAAGACATTTTCCCACTGGACTAGTGACCATAATTTCCAGCCACATGCAGTAAGAGGCAATGGCAGCACAGGTGGGCTAAGTTAGCCCCACATACTGGACAGTAAGCTGATGAACAGCAACTGCATGAGAGATTCCTTCTCAGCACAACCGACTTGCGTCATTTACCATCTGCCATGATTATGGTCATGTGAACAGCATTTTCATAAGACAATCAAAGTTACATGAAAGAGTGGGATGACAGTGCTTGGCACCATTCACTGTAACTTTTGAGACTCACTGTCAGCTGTGATGAGCTGCTCAAATTAGCACATCCTCCAGTGAGCAGCAATACCGTCTCTCAGTGAACCATCTCTATTGAATGGCACTGATCCATGCTACCTCTCACCTAGTCCTCTCCCTGGTGATTCTGCCCATTACCTCAGTTAGGATGGTTGTGTCATATGATGGCTGATATTTCTCTTTTTCCTGTGCAGTTCTTTTCTCCATCTTCTCTCGGTCCGTCTTCTGTTTCCTGTCTGCTCCTTTTGGCTACAGAGTTAGTCAGATTAAGTAACATAATTCAGAAAAACTTTGTAGGCATGCTGCTGTATTGACACTGTCTGTAGCATTTCTGACATAGGTCTTTCAACAGTGCTTTAATTGCATACCACCCCTGTCTACCAACAGGTCCTTAAGTCCTGACAAGAGCTTGTTGCTACCAAACTGCTTAGTCATTAAAATATAGCCTTCATATGGTCTCTGGTGGATATCAGCCGATATTTACTTTTGAAAATGGGCCAGTCTCTCATCTCAGGAAGACCGGCACTTTATTTAAAATGGCCACACAGGTTGAACTATGCCCTCTGTGAAGGAGCTGAATTGTGCTGCCACTGTCAACAGACAGAAACCAATGGCACTACAATGACAACAAGAAGACTCCACATACGGAGATGCTGCCTGGAATTGCATCTGTCACAAACAGAATCCTCTAAAAGATTTTCACTAAAGATATGACAGCAAAATACCTGGAAATACCTTGGTGGCTCCATTCTACAACTGCAGAGTAAAATCAAATATCTGTTGTTTCTTCAAATGTCCATTGATAGTAGTTCTGCACAATAAATTTAGGCTCCAACTATTAGCATGACTGGTTTAGCTATGAGATATTCGGTATAGTGTCAGAATGGACCCGCACGCCTATAGTAAAACTGAGGTCCCCTCTGACTTTAGCCCACAGTTTAACAGATGAATACAATTTTGATCATAACTTATAGCATAGCCAACATGCCTTTCATAGTTTAATTGCTGTCAATCATTAAAAGAGAGAGACATTTCTTAGCAGTAAGTAATGCAAGAAAACACTTTCTGTGAAAGGTTGTATACATGCATTGTACATGTTAAGAGTTTGTTATGTTCAGTGAAAATGTGTCAAAATACAGTGTCTCTCTTTTTCATTAATCTAAAGTGATTCATTTTAAGCACTAGAAGTATGCCTATATGTTTGAGGTTTTCATGCGTGAGGCCTGTTAACTGATAACAGGTCTACCTTCCAAATACACTCAAGTGGTGTTCTGAACACAGTTAAGATGCATGTTAAATCCATCAATGACAGTGAATTGAGGTGTTGAAAACAACATGCTAATGAGGAATGTTTGGCAGTACTGGGTGAATTTCCAGTCATAGTGCTTCATGAGTCACCATGAATGCATACAACCACTTTAATGGCCAGTTCCCGTGTCTATAAGGTAATAAGCAGCTTTGTGGCAAGGGTGTCAGATGTACGTCAGGCTGAAGACCTTTGTGTCTATAGTACCACTGCTTTGACCTGCAAGTCTTCACCTATGTTGTGGCATGTTATTATATTTTCTTATCGGATGTTGACACTACAATGTTTTCCTATGTGTTGGATGACAGCATCTGTAGATGGAATGTTTTACTCTGGCTCAAGATAAATTGATTGCCTATTAAAAACCTCTTCCAACCGCCATTCATTGATAACCTGTTCTGTTTTATCATTCAATGCATATCCCATTGTAACTTCTCTTGACATGTATTCAATCAGCTGTTCATTTTAATCTTGCTAATACAGTAACTCTTGCAGTCCAGAACATATTAACAGCATGCTTGTTTTGTATATGGTAATGCACTGCAGAATGGGTATTTCAGGTCGGTTTTACACAATTTGCAGCACACTTTGGTACCCTGCTGCTCAAAATGATCCTAAATTCAGCTACATTTAGCATGCCCCGTTTTTGGTGAAGGTGTGCATTCAGCGTCCAGATGGGAAAACAACCTAATATATAATTAAATCTACTGCTTTCATGTGGCCATTAAATTAACAACACACATAAAAGTTATTCTATATCAGGCATTACAATGCAGCAAGGTAATTAAGTTTCCAAATAAAAAACTATAATTCATGCAATTGAAAAGATTAGTCAGTTTAAACCAAGTTAATTGATCAATAGTTAGTTGTTAACATCCTTAGCTTGAAAACACCAGATTGACCTTCTGTAAGAATGCATGCACTGCAAAGTCTGATAACAACTGAAACTGCTGTGTGAATTCTACAAGCCTACAGAGAATTCAGTTCGCACTTTTGAGTCTGTCTTCCTTTTAGCTATAGGTTACCTTGAAGACCTTGATCTGGCAGCTGGCAGAGTGCAAATGCTCAGTGTGCTCCCCGTTCTCATTCTGCTTGTAAGTGTCAACCTGAATCCTAAAAGGCACCCCTTTTTCACCTCCATGTTTCCGGGGAGTGAATTCTGTACTGATACAATGGACCTAAGCCAAAAAAACAATTAGGATACTGTATAAACCTTATAAGAGTGGAAGTATTGTGCGAGTGGAAGCACTGTGAAATGCATATCAGTATTGACCTTGGGAGGCTCAGTCACATCCCTTGGTCAAATAAGTCCTCCAAACACTGCATTCAGATCCCTTAAGGTACTGGTAAGTGGCAAAATGCGATTCCATGGACAAATTTACAAAAATAGTTTATGTCAGTCAACTCTTTCTAAACAAGGACTGTAGGAGAGCCTTTTGTAATTCATTTTACTGTGCAACAAGTGGCTGCACTCACCTGTACAAAAACAGAAGTACGCTTTGTAATGTCCCAAAGAAATTCTGCTGCATTAAGTTGTGCTGGATTTGTTTTTGGGTCGATTATTCCTACAGACATTGGGATATCTGAAAGAACAAAAGAAGAGTGAATTAACTAAAATACAGTAGATGAAGCACAGAAGCTAAACAAAGTACACGTAAGCACCTATAGGAAGTAGGCAGATATTTGGCACAGAGGAAGAAATAAGATGGGAGCAAATTCTACTCACCAATATCCAGGAGCCTGTCACCGGGGCGATTCCATTTCCATCCCTCCAACTGCTGATGCTCTGTATACTGCAGCCTACGGTCATGGAATACCACTCTAATAATACTCTATGAGGTATATGCAAGAGAGGAAGAATTCAGCCATAAGACTATCAGTTCTTCCCAACTACCAGATGAGTTCCTGCCAATTGTAATCAGCCAAGATGTACTGTAGCTGGTCTACTCAATTCCAAACTTCTCAGACAAGCTCTACAGCAGATCATCGGTTTAATCATTTCCAGGTCTATCGACAAGAAAACAAGCCTACCTTCACAGTTTTGTTGTTTATTTCTGGCAGCTCCTCCATTTTCCTGTTGTCCAACATTCGAATTTCATAAGACTGACCTGCGGGGGTAAAAAGAAAAACGTAAAACTGGGCATCTCTTTAAGTTCAGTACAAGGTGGCACACAGTGAAGTTTATCTGAAGTAGAAATCTTCGCTTAAGAACTATTGCTATGGATGTGTCAAGTAAACCTTGTGGCAGTCACACCACAGTTGTTGATTTTTATGTTAACAACTTCATAATCGGTATAAAGAACTTGTGTAATGACAGATCCCATGTTAATCAGAGTCTACTATACCTTTTATACTTTTCACATGCCAGTGTCTGCACAGCACAACAAGGGGTATAAAAGTCATTGACAACATATCTTGTGTGCACTGTAATTAACGGACTTACATTTTAATAGTTTCATATTTAAATCATTTCTTATTCCTACCTTCAAGGAGTATATGTAGCTTTAAATAACAATGTGAGGAGTATCTCATTCCATATAAATTCTACGTGTGTGCTTGTCATGAAGAAGAGAACAATACAAAATAAGGCAGGCCCTAATTAACTACAGAATTTATTGACCATTTAACACCAGTTTAACGTTAAATGTGCTTATGAAAGTTGATGTCATTTATGGACTGATTGAGCCTACATTAGTGCATAAACTTGACGGCCAGTGCTACACAGTTTGTCTTCATTTCTGTTACAGGAGCATTTGGAGTTGTGGCTATTTATCAATCAGAAAGCATATTTTGTCACTTCACTGTTTTTAGCTCAGGATTAACAAATATTTTATTAGTTCCAATGTTGAATGTATTTTTATTGGAAGTGTTGTTCATGTTTCCAAAAAAAAAACACAGCACCTTGGATGAGTCAAATATATTTAAGCACCTTTTCCACTCTCAGAGTATACTTCAGAATTTTTTTTATTTAATTTGAATTTTTTTGACTATGCACAAGGTAAAGAAAAAGCACAGCTTCCAATACTGCACGTGATAATATTAAGTGGCCACTATTTTGAGACTTTTGAGGACAAAAAGTGAAAGCATTCACCCAGTCTCATTTCCAATTTCGTGAACATAATTCTTTCAGGCCGAATCTCAACAGTTGATTAAAATTTGAGCAAACACCCAAATATAAAATATTTTTCTGTTATATCAAGAGTTCACTAGAGGAAGATCAGTTGAAGTCAACCGTTTACTGAATTCTAAAAAACATCCAAAGCAGGCATTTAAAAGTGCAACAATTTCCTTGACTAGTCATTCAATTTTGTTTATATAAATAATTCCCAGCTGCAGATGAACAATTCATGTCAGCACTGTACAGATCTTTGTAAAAACCGTTTTCATTGTTTTCTGTTTCATTCATTTGCTACGTATTCACTCAAACCTGAATTTTGTCCATGTCCTTCTATGAGATTATGGGTTACCCATTAGTTATTCTGATTTAACAGCATATGCAAATAATAAACCTCTGCATTACATTTTTATGTAAATTATTTACAGTAGGTGTACAAAGTACTGACCTGACTCTCCCACCCACCAACTGCTACTACACTTTGAGGTGATATAACAGAAAGTCACAACACATTTAAATTAGATTTTGTTTGTCATGATACATGCAAACACACTTTATACTTTGATAAGCCACAATCTCTTTTAATAAAATATAAAAAATACAAACTGAAAACTGATTTTCAGTATTTTAGGACAGACTGGCATTATCCATTTTACCTGGCTAGAACCAGAGTCCTCCTGTTGGTGTAAGAGAAAGCCGACCTAAGAAGTATGTAGTGATTAACAACTGGGTCGGGGAACACTTAGAACAGGAGGCATTTAATTGTGCTACTTTAGTTACAATGGGGTTTCAGAAACTCTTGTAAATTAAATATCAATTTAAAGATGATCTTTACAACATTCTACAACAACAACATATTTATATAGCACATTTTCATTCAAATGATGTAGCTCAAAGTGCTTTACAAGATGAAGAAAGAAAAAAATATAAAAATTAGGCAATATTAATTAAAAAAGAAGGTCCGATGGCCATGGAGGGCAGAAAAAACATCCCCCAGAGGGCTGGAGAAAAAAAATATTTGCAGGGGTTCCAAGGCCAAGACAGCCCAGCACCCACTAGGTATTCTACCTAACAGAAATGATCCAAATTCTACTTTAATGACAAAATAATCTCTGAAATTAAAGTCCATATTTCGACTTTAATCTCGACAGACTCCCTCCACCCCGACTATGGGCTGTGACTCACCTTTTCACAGCAATCTGGATATGTGACCACTTCTTTTTTTTTTTTTGTCAAGCACTGTGCAACTTTCTGAATTTGAACATCCGAGTGATTCCACCACGCTGTATCACTCCATCAATTTCGTTTTGGTGTTTATACCACTGCTTAAGCCACCAAATTGTATGTTTTTCCTTGCCTACACTTCACTGAACAGGACCTCCATTTCGCATTCACTGAAATCTTTTTTTTTTTTGTTTGTTTTTAAACACGTGCTTTTGCCATTGTCTTAACACCACACTGAATGGAAGGAGTTATTTTATATTCCATCCATCCATTTTCCAACCCGCTGAATCCGAACACAGGGTCACGGGGGGTCTGCTGGAGCCAATCCCAGCCAACACAGGGCACAAGGCAATATTGATTTGCATATTTAAATAGGTGTAATTCTGGGAGGAGTTGGGCTGAGGCTGTAGGCATGTGAATGTGTGTTAAAATCTAAATTGATTGGGATTTATAAAGAGGACATGCATGAAACTTTGCTTACACACAGTGGTATGCATCTGAATTTTTTGAGCTTACATTTCCAGTTTTGTCTGTACACAGCATTTTATTGTGAATTCTACACACCGTGTTATACATGAGGCCCCGTTATTTTGTTTCACATTTGCTACATCGTTTCTAGCTTTTGACTTAAACAAATGTTCACTTGATTTCAACTGATACTGTTCAGTTTCTAGTTGATCACTTAACTGAAAAAATATCACTATAGCAACTTTCCTGGGGACTTTCTGAATTGTGACGTCCTTTAATTAAATTCTCACAAAGGTCTTGAATGCTAATGGGACATGCACTTGGTTGCTCTTCTAAAGTGGTTTTCACTTTTTTCAAAGCATTTTAATCAAAATGGCATACTCACGGATTGGAGTATAAAGTTTCAAATTGCATTTCATTATTTTTGAAAACTACCCAATCATCTTTTTCTGCCCTTCTGAATTCTCCTGTGGATTGCCTTGAAGTTGTCAATATTAACCTCAAAATCCATTTCAGAGTGAGCTTCTGTAAGTCAGAGTCATATACAAAGTATTTGTAATTAATGACCACTATTACCTTATTGCATATTCCAAATAAACTATATTCAATTTTTGTAAATGGTCAAGTCCTTTTGACTTGTTTTAAAAGGTACTTGCTATACCTTTAACTTTGGTGACATCTGCAGATTTCACAATTTTAGTCACTTCATCAGTCGAATTTGTTTAATATTAATTATAGAGGGCGAAGATTCAGGCATAGACCCTTGAGGAGCACCGCCAAAGACCTTACCTTACATGGTGCATTCGTTTTTTTTTTTTAATCTTTTTACAACTTGTCAATTGCCCATTTTGTAAGTAATAAGTAATTGCATTCAGAATCAATCTATTGTATGGTATCACACTAAATGCTTTTGCATAGTCGATGTATCGATGCTTTAAAGTCCTCAAAGCCCATACCAGTGCTGGGAATGTATTATGGTACATGATCCTGCACTTTTGCTTCAACGTACAAGTCCCTAAGCTCTTGTGTTCTCCACCCTTCCGAAGTACTCATTAGCAGTATGTTAAAAAGCCTCCCCCATGTAGTATTGCACTTTACTTTTTTGTATTAAACTTCCCATGAAGGTAAACAGTAAGGCAGCATCTGCAGCATGCCGTAGTCCTGTATGGTTATCGGCAGCAAGTCATTTCAATATGTCTTTCCTAGTGAGGTGACCTGCTGTCTCCATTATGCTGTTGTCTTAGTATGTAGTGTTGTTTCATCACAATTAAGACACAAGCTGCTAGAAAATGCAGTTTATCCACTCACACTTAAGGTTTTGCTAAACAAGCTGACCTGCTCACATTGCTGCTTCACTGTTGACCAGAGGTGCCAGATGTGTGTCTGTTAGCATCTACTCTTGAATTTGACTCCTTTAGAATAAAGCTTGATAAAAACTGGTAAATGTTACAAAGCCAGAAGGCACAACAGTCACTTTATTTCAAGGCCAAGAGTATAACAATGCTTCCAGGTGCATTTTAATATTTTGTTTTATGCAGCTAATAAATAGGAGGATCAGAAGACAGCTATTAAGCTCTTACCTTGATTCAGGTAGGTGAGGGTCTCCTCGTGCAGTTTGACAGCTGGTGATGTGGAGGCACACAAAACATATTGAAAGGGGGGGTTTTTGGTCTCACTGTTTAGGGTCAGAGCGGAGTCTTCTTGTTTGAATATTGGCAGAGCCAGGACATCACTGGAGAGACAGAGAACAGGAGAAGGTAGACAGATATTTAACTGAATGCTCTGGGGAGAGATTGGCCATTCTGGAGGCAGCACTTTTTTTTTTGCAATTGCTTTCCACAAAGAAAGCTTATGTTGGAAACAGCTAATGAAACGCGTCCCGTCATATCCTGATGAGGGAGCCTCGACAGCTTATGTAACACTCACACCTTGTAGCTTTGGCTGGCAACTTGAACATCGATCTTTTTTCATAAACTACGCATTCAGGATATCAAAAGGAATCCCAAGCAGCTCTGCCTGCCTCACTACCATGGCAACAGCACGTCATGCTGACAAGCGCACTTCCTCTTTGGTGACACAAGGCTAGTGGTGCTTTTTTTGGGACTGGATTTGCTGGCTTCACAACTTGCTGACATAGAAGTAAAAAGAGAAAACACAAAAACAGACACACACACATACAAAATGCCATATAAACACATTCCAACTTGAGGATGCTTTCATCTTGTACTTATGTTTGAGCATCACAGCCACCTTTCAGTTTTCTTTCCACCCTGGAATTCTCATTGTAAATGACTTCGCAACATTTTACGATATTTATGCCCCAACACTCCACGCTGCAAAACACAGCACCTGCTCATCCACCTGAGTCACAACAGGACATAGACTTTCTGGGTTTGATAGATTCATGTCAATGTTATACTTGGCCCTATTAAAAGCGAGAATGGATTGTCACTCAGACAGGACCAAACTGTAGGGTCAGGCTCCATTGAGCCTCTGGTTCCCATGGTAACAGTAATGACAGCCATTGTGGAGTGTGACACAAGTAGTTATTGGCAAAATAATTTTGAAAACAACAGCAGTAGCCCTAAAATACAAAGCAGCAACAAAAACATTACAAAGTGCACCTAACAACACCTTCTACACAAACATGTCAGGATATTTAACTTGAATTATCACAAGACGGAACATGCCAGACCGCTACAGCACTGTCACTCACTGTTCAGTAAAATTTTGGCACTTCACACTCCTCTAAACACACATACCTGACAAACGGCACAGAGCAACTGACAAAAACGCTCACATCCAGAGCAACTACTTAATGCAAACATCCCAGGCATGAGCTTTTTAATGTGCAAGGCCACATCATTAATTTAAAACAATCGCAAAGCAAGGCCCATAACAGGGAGGACAAAGCAGTAGTAGTGTGCAGTGGTGGATGGAACTTAAGCACTGTCCTTGTACCAGGGCGGCCACCTTACCTTGTCACCAACATCAAAAGCCGTCTTATTTGTAAACCCTTGTGGATAATATTGTCTTGTAATAGTCTGCTGCCTCACAGAGCTCAAAGAAACCAGGCAGCCATAGTCCAAAAAAAAAAAAAAAAAAAAAAAAAGACACCAAGAAGATTATGACAGACTGGGCAATCAGTAGCTAACTACAACCTGCTGCATGACCATAAAGAATACCACACACAAAAAACATACAAGCAATGGCTATCTCCAATCCACCGCAAAGCTCAGAAACTTGTTTACTACCCGGTATCCCACTCAAGCAGACTTGCTTCATGTGTCTGTCAAGAAGGTGCTGACCGAGTAAAAGAGACCACCACCTAAAAATAGCCAAAATGAAAAGCAGAGCAAAGGGCAGACGTCTGCCCTTCAGAGAAGTGTCATGAATTTGACCTCATTGGAGAGTTGGGAAGCGAGGCCCTGTATTAAACATATGCAGACTTCAGAACTCTGTTGCACTGAGCAACTTGTCTGCACAAAGCTTCAGCTTGCGACACCTTCACTGGCATCTCATACACCTTAAGGACATTCTAGAACAGAGTGCTTTAGTATCTAAGGATGTTCTCCTATCACACTCATCATTGCTTGCCTGAAAGACAGACATCTAAGAACGGCTCACAGCCACAAGCTGTTCCACCCACGTAGTGCCTTAAGAAGCCACAGTTGTCCATCACTGCTAGTACCTGAGCTCACTATTGCTTTATCGGAGCATACATAGCAGGACAAGCTGAAATAACGAAACCGGTGGCATAAAGCTGTATATTTGGAAAAACCACCTAAAAGTGTACTATGGCATTTCTTGGCCCTCTTACTGTATTCTCCTTTAACTCACTCAGCCTGTCATTACATCCAAATATTAAATGCTGTGGGACTGCTGGACCGCTCTTGAAAAACAGCGGACACTTTCTTTCGTTACTTAAACATGAAAAATCCTCTGTCCTACAGCTGAAGAGCATAAAGATTACGCCTGGGCTCAAATCAGAAGTCAAATAGGAGAAATGTCTCCAAATGTCATACAACTGATGAACTCATCAATGGCTGGATAGGATTTTGCAGGACAAAATTAAAAGGTGATGCAAACACTCAAAAAATATGCACATGAAGCACTTGCGGGCCACCAAAGAAAATGAGGATGGCCTATAAGGAGGAGAAGCCGCCCTGTTAGAGCTGCAGCTCCCATAAGTTCTTCGGAGATGAAAGCAGACGTTTTGTCAGGAGCTACACTGGAGGACTTTGAAAAGATCGAGTTAACGACACCACTACCAGTCAGGATTTGCACGTTCTTTCGTCTCGAATGCTTCGGGCGGCAGGTAAGTTTGCTACTCCATTTAGATCTTTCTAAAATATTTCATTTATTAAGGGAATATCAATGTATAAACTAATAATAAAAAAAAAAGTTTCCAGGTATATTGGAGGAGAACTCCTGATCTCCAAGGAGCAAAAAGTCAACAGGAAGTGCATTGAGCTCTCCGACTTTGGAGTCACCCAGATGACAACAATAACTCTAAAACGATTTTCTCGGGGTCAGGCTTGATACCTTCGTTCCCTTGCTCACTTCTTTACACCTCGCCTTTCACTTTAACTCAGACTGTATCCTCTGCTGAAGATTGAGTACCGAGACTGGCAGAACGCTCTATACCCCCATACATTTAAACACCTTGGTCAGGCCCATCATGTTCTGTACCTCTTTACGTCTGCTTCACGCTCATGCCGCTTTTCTGAACACTTCACCCTTTACCAGCGTATTTCCTCACCTCATGCTATAGGCCCCAGCCCCCAGCTCCTGCCCAATACCGGAGAGGCTAGCGTCGAAGTCGTGCACCAGACCAGACTCGATAGCCGCGTCCTCCATCTTCAGGACCCAGGCCATGTCGGTGATCTTAGGGCGGCTCGGCGGTCTCCGCTTCGTCGGCGCGGCCAGGTAGAAAAGTGAAATCCGGCTCTTAGCCACCAGGCCCCGCCGGCCGCCCTCCTGCTCTCATACCGACGCCCCCGCTACCACTACACCGTTTCTTCGGATTGTTGTGTTCGTTCTAATTGTGCCTCCCAGCTACCGGTAATACGTGTAATCTACTCGGATTCAACGTCACTCCTAGGCGGCGGCACTGGGCAAAGAGAAAATCCGCCCGCCCATTTGCTCTCCGTCCAGGCAGTTGAGCCAATTATATTTCCAGTACCACCCAAAGAAAAACACTATTTGTCAATCAACAGTTACGTCACTAGGAATGTCTAGAAACGGCAGCTTGATCGTACGGAGCGCTCCGTAGCTCAGAATGCCTCGCGCCAAACGACTTCAGATAGGTGTTGTTACGAGAGATGCCGCCCATATCTCCGAATTCAAACAGTTGAGCCAATAACAATTTCAGCACCATCCTGCGAACAGTTCTGTTAAGCTGAAAAGTACAGTACAGCTGGGTCAGTAGGAACATTTAGAACGGTTTGTTACAAAAGTACAAACTGGGAAAAAAGAGGGGACGTGTGTAAGGTGATAGTTGTAAAACATCGGTAGGAGAAGAGAGGAGAAATTAAGATTTCAGAGTAGGCTGCAGGAAATAGAGGAGAATAAAAAATGCACACGTTTAAAAAACAAAAAAGTGGTATTGTTGAGCTGAAAATAAAAGAAACCAACAAAACGAAGAAAGAAGCCTTCTTCTAAGATCAGAATAGTTCTAAAAGTAGAGACATCAAAAAAGGGAGAAGTGTTAAGAGAGATAGACGGGTGGATACAAGAAGAACACCAAAATATAATACAAAGGGAGTTTGAAATAACGTGAAGTAAAACAAGCACTATTAAAGGAGAAAATGTGCCCAAATCTTGGAATAAATACATTGATCTCCAAAGACAAACTGGAAGCCAGTTACCCTTTCATGCCAGGACTATAAACTGCTAACACAAGTCAGAGCAAACTGTCTTAGAGAAGTTCTGGAGAACATCATACAAGAAGAACAATCCCTGGATGGTCAATACATTAAACTCTTATTTTGATAAGAGATATTGTAGAATACACCAAATTCCAATAGGCCTGTTAAATATTGACTTGGTAAAGGCCTCTGACTCTATAAAACATGATTTATTTTTTATGGAAAACATTGGAAAGGATTCAAATAATCGAACAAATTATGACAACAATCTGAAAATGTTATCAGAACATAACACATAAATGGAAACTTAACACATTAAAATACATAGAGGAGTATGTTAAGGGTGCCCACTCTTGGCAGTTTTGTTTGTCATCAGTATTTAAGTGCTGGCCAACATGATACAGAAAAGTCAGGATATCAAAGCGATAGAAATCCCAGGAAGTGGAGGAAAGGGGGGAGGCCAAATGCATGCTGTATGTGGATCACATAACTATTATAATATGAGATTTAAGTTCTGTCAATAAAGCATTAGACATAAGCCTTTTTTGTGAGGCTGCCAGAACAAAGATAAACTTGGGGAAAACTGAATGTAGGGTTCAAGGAAAGCGGACAGAGAAAAATTGTACGAGAATGCAAATCCATAAGAAATATATTAAAATGCTGGGAGTAAGATTTGGAAATAAAAAAAGAAGGCGAGAGAGACTGGAAATAGATGTTGAGATATGTAAAGCAAGTGACAGTATGTGGAAGTTGAGGATTCTTAGCTATGAAGGGAAAGTCCTTCTCCTTAAGTCAGTTATATTGCATGAAGTAATCTTTATGTACCAAGGAAAGACATTTTAAAAAAGTAAAAGATTTTTTTTTTTTTCTGGAGTTGAACATGTGAAAGTATTACATGAAAAAAGTTAAAGAAAACAAGAATACATACACATATATACACATATATATACATATACACACATATATATACACATATATATATATATATATATATATATATATATATATATATATATATATATATATATATATACATACATATACATATATATACATATACATATATGATATATATATCATTTTTAATGTAAGTAGATCATTTTGACCTGGTCATTTTAAAAGTAGCTCAAAAGCCGAAAAAGTGTGGGCACCCCTGAGGTAGACACTGTGTAACATGCCTTCTATTAATGTAAAAAAACACAGTTGGTGTGGCAAATGGTAAAAGGAAAACAGACTGTGGACATTGAACTAAATAAAGAAATGGCTATGTCTGGAAGGTAAAAGCAAAGAAATGTGAGTAGAATTCAATGGGTGAGAATAAATTATATTGATGAATCAATTTGGGTAAGGAGGTGTTTATACAACACAAGTTTTATTACAGGTGGCCATGGACAAAATAGAATTTCTGGAATCAAGAGCTTAAGAGCCCTCTTTGAGCTGCTGAATATTTTTTCAAAAAAATTTTTGAAAAGCACACAATGCACTGGTTTCACACATAAATCAAGACTGCTGTTGGCACCTGTTTGGCATCCTTGGCAGCAGTGGATGTGCAGGGGCAGCTCGATGGCCAACAGGAATGCATTGCAGGCCGGCTACCTCTTTGTCTTCGCACAGCAGGTGGGAGAAGGTGGCAATCACAGTGTGATGCAATATGGTTTGTACCTCTCGTCATCATAAGTGGTGGTCTTCCTAGGCGAATGCTGCTGTAGGCATATCAGCTACACAAATGTGTTCAGCGCCACGATCAGCTGGAGACCAATAGGCTGATGCTGGTACCTCACTTTTCTTTTCAATTTCCACCTCTAGATTACTTGCATCAAACTCTGAGACCGATCAGTCAGAAACTGATTCAGCAATAATACATAAAATGTCCATGGAGTATTTAGATGTCGATGCCATTTTAGAGGCTGTTTGCTATTCACTACTCATGCACACCCAGGGAATCGAGGTCAAATCAACAAAGCTATGAAACTTTCCTTCAACCAAAGAGAGTCGAACTAAAACATAAAGGTGAGTTTTGTCGCAGTTTACAGCCCATTATTGTCTTAAAACCCTGAATTTCGACAAAAGTCAACATCAGCCCTGAAAGAGTTAAAAGAGAGGGAAATGAAGAAGCACTCCCCCAACATCTTAAAGCTTCAGCCTTACATAGACGTCTTGTAAAAATTACACATTGAGGGTACAATGACAAAAACAGAAACCGCACATTGTACCCTCAATGTGTTACCATCATCCTACAGAAAAGGCTGAAACGGCAAAGAGGATTATGATGAAGACAGCCAATTTCAAAATGAAAAATCTTCCTGTGGTTAATCCCTTCCATGTGAAAGCCAAGGGGAATAACACTACCTTTATACTGTACAAAACAGCCAAGTGTTCCTTACTGAATATCTGGAACATTAATCCTGAAAATGTTACTGTATGCTGATAAAAACACATTACATAAATTGCTTAATCTTTTGTCCTATAATACAGTATTTATGAAATTATTGGTAAATTGTATTGCAGTGACAGATGTTCTATAACAGAAGCAGGCAAACAAATAGCGTAGCATCTTTTGTCGAAGGCAGTGATTCTCAAAATGAATGCTGGGGCCCCAGTAGCTGCAGGTTTTTCCTCATCACTTTCACATTCAGTTTTCTGTCGAATTGGTATCATTGCTTTATTAGCTGTTTTTTGTTGCCATGTTCTTCTATTATCCTACATTCAGAAAAATCAGAGTAGTGTGAAATTTGCATCTATAAGCAATTTCTAAAGATGCACTTTTACTATCACTTGAATTTCTTGAGTTTCTTTGTTATTTTCCTATTAATTTACCTTTTTGTTGTAGACTTTGGTCAGTTAATTGTATCATAATATAGTGACCATTTTAACATGGAGTTGAAAAGACACAGAATCAAATTTGCTTAAAGGCTGTATGGAAAACACCTGGAAAAGTGGCATGAAAAACTTAAAATCCATACTACAAATAGTTATCACAATATATATTCATTCTTCCTTGGTATCAATTAGAACTTAGTAAACACAGTCTTGTAACTTTTGGATTGCCACTAGAATCCTAAATTGGGGAAAAACATCAATTAAAGGCAGATTAGGTTGGAACAACCCGCAGCCACTGGGCCCCCAAAACTGAACTTGACAACTCTGTACGTACAGTGTCACACACGTACAAAACAATAAAAAAGTTATAATAACTGAACAGAATCTGAGGTAGGAGCAATACTTTTTTATCCCACTTTTGAAATAAAAAATAAACATTTTGCTCCTACCCAGGCACATCTCAAAGTGCATAAAATCAAAAAAGTGCACAGTAATAGCAATAACATTTTTTTTTACCTTTTGAAATAAAATAAACGTTCTGATCATATATGACCCAGGCACATCACAACCCTAATTTAATGGACTAAAAAGAACTCTCAGTGCTATTAAAGCTAGTGGTAGCTAGCTAGCAAGTGATAACACACATACATATAAAGTCTACTGCACACAGAGATTCATTTTAATTCACCACGTGTGTGTGTTTAGCGGTGTCTTTTTCAAATAAACAAAAAGGCGGCGGTACGCATACGCTGCTTTTTGATTAAGTTTGAGGTACTGTGAAGGTATACAGAGGCCGAGGGTCCTAGGGCTACATGTTTTGTTTATTTGGTGAAAAAACACACTTAAAATTTGCAAATGACATTGTTAAGTATAATAATAATCTTTACATTTATTAACTCAAAGCGCTTTGCTACCTCCACACAAGGAGGACCCAGGAACGAATACATCAGCTCCTTCTCAGGAGACAGCGGCACTTCTATTATGCTACCTGCGTAGTTGTGCTGTACTATATATTATGTTTGATAATTTAAAATTACAAACACAGAATTTCCGACATCCGAATATCAACCGCAGGTTAACAATGAGCTCTACATTCCACAAAAAAAGTTATGTAGTCCCACAAAGTAATCGATGCTTACTTTTTACTGAGTTTAAAAGAAAACTCCAAATTTTTTGC
This sequence comes from Polypterus senegalus, assembly GCF_016835505.1. Classification (NCBI taxonomy): domain Eukaryota; kingdom Metazoa; phylum Chordata; class Cladistia; order Polypteriformes; family Polypteridae; genus Polypterus; species Polypterus senegalus. Next base: position 98,784,395 of record NC_053168.1, read on the forward strand.
ATGCTTTCATCAAATACAGTCTTTCTAATTCGTTGAGTGTCAATGGCTGATCACTGATCGTCGTCTCATAACAGCGATAAATCCGCAGGATGGAAGTGTCTGAGAGGAGAGCCAACCAATCACAAAAAGAGAGGTGTAGAGACCGTGCTTGTCAGTAAAGAAGCTCTCACTGGAGTAACAATCAGATTTATTTGCGGAAACCCACATTTGCACTCACGTAATGCAACGGGAATATAAACAGGCCAGGTTTTAAGGGCTCGTTCATACTTCACGGCTGCCACGCGTTCCCAGCGTTAATTTGATACGTCCTCTGAGCACTTCCTCAGAAATTAACGCGACGCGTCCGCTTGTTGCAGTCCCAACAAAAAGTCGTGGAGCGCAGTGTTCTAAAAGTTGGAATGTGAAATCAGACTCTCTGTTTACTGTCTGCATGTGACATTTACGTAAACTGCGTGCGCAACACTTGCTTTGCAGTAGCTTCATAAGCGTCAGTAGCGTTTTGTTTATTCTTACGCACGTACTTTACGTAAATCTGGAAGATTCCACCAGGTTGCAGTGCGAGATATCATCATGGTGAGAAAACGTTCGGCTTCGCTGTGTTATGAATTCCCCGAAACATCCATTAAATTCCGAGGACACCTTGCCGAAATAACTCTGAAAATGATGTTTAATGATTACATCTATCAATCCAGGGATTTGCCCATTACAGCTTGCATCGAGCACGAGAAACAATCCCCGGTCGGGGCAGCTCATTGTAAGGTGAATACAAGCGCTCACATACACTAGGGTCATTTTAGCGTCACCAAAACCCCAAATCTGCATACATTTGGAAAGAACCGGATCCCACTGTTTAAACCCACCAGGAAAACATGCAAACTCCAGGCAGGGAACACCAGCAACGTGATTGCCTGCGACACAGCTGTGCTACCTCTCCGCCACCGTGTCACCCCACGTGTGTAATTATTAACAGTATTCATTACTTAAATGAAATTAACGATTTATCTGTAAAATGAAACATACATAGTTTAATGCATTTCAACTTGAAAGTGATATCAAGTACAGTATAAATCTAAGGATTCTAAATGTGCAGAGAGTTGGAATATCATACATTTAATGTGTTCTGTGTGGTGATCTATTGCTGCTTGCCACTGCTGTCTGGTCAGAAGGAAGCCCCAGAAGCACATAGCGATTAACAACTGGGTCGGTTTTATGATGATGTTTACGACAGTCTACTAACAAAGTAAGCTACGAGATTAAATTGGACATTTCGAGATTAAAGCCGAAATTTCCATTTTATTCACAAAATACTCCTTTTTCATTGTGTCCTTAAATATTTTCTCTGTGGAAAAATACAGCGCTGTACATTCTGTTGCTATTGTGAAGGTGCAAAAAAAAAAAAAGACGGCGCAGAAAATGGTATGTGAGACTTTTAAAATATATAGTGTCATCACGATGGGGAATATGCAACGCCTGAACATAAAAGCACATCGAAGCATGCACATCGACCCCGTAGGATCCTCAAAGCGGCCTTCTGTCACGTGTAGACAGTAAACAGAGCCTCTGACGTCACATACCAATTTTTAGCACACTGCGCCCCTGACTTTTTGCTAAGACTGCAATTCGCGCACACGTCGCATTAATTTCTGACGACCTGCCTAGAGGACGTGGCAAATGAACAGTGGGAACGCGTGATTGCCATTGTTTAATATGTAGTCTATGCGGAGGGTTGCATTCATGGTCTGCACTTCTGTAGGAATTTATGTAGGAATCTGTAAAGTCTGGTGAAATGTGTTTTTCTCGGATTTTCTCTGCGTTTCTAGTGGGACCTCGGCCCGAGCCACGTGTGGCCTGCAGGCTGCCACTTTAATAGGTCAGTAATAGGGGAACCATTTTTGATTCCCAACAGACTCTTCCAAATGAAGGTTCCAGAAAAGAGCTTTATTTATTTAAATCCATTACAAGTAACATATGTAGCCATGAACAGATTTGTGAAATACCAAAGTATCCTAATTTTAAAAGGACTCTTGCTGCATACAATAACACAGGCTAAGTCCAGGTTTTGTTAAGTGTCATGCCTACCATACATTAAAGATTTCAGTTTTTTTTCTACATACAGTATTGGGAAGTTTTAATGGCACAAAGAACCCTTCTCAGAATGAAATGGTGCTTTGACAAATAGTAGTTCTACGAGGAACTACACAGCCCAGTAAAGAACCATAAAGTGCTTTTTGAAAAACAAAAAAAAAAACATTTTTAAGAGAGTGGGCTGTAGGCAGGGGCGGAGTGCCCATCAGGAACAACTGGAGATTTCCCGGTGGGCCGGTAACATTTCTGGACTGGTCGAGCTGCTGTGCACACCCTTTCAACCATTCATAAATAAATAAATCCATAAAAAGATATCCCATGCCCAAGTGGTATAACTTAAGTGTGCGGGTATCCATTCTAGATTTAAAGGAGACAGTAACTTAAGCAGTAGCTGAAACCGGCAAGTCTCTAAAAGTAAATAACCAGCGCCGTAGCGAAGAATAGTTAACAGTAACAGCGATTCCTTACTGGAAAGATGTTAAGGCATATAAAGAATAATTTGATAGAACACAGTATAATACTCATACAGTTATGCGTTAACACTGGAAACACGCATTCATAAGTAAGAAGGCACGTATTTTAAGTCGAGGTAGGCATTTGACTTCAAAGCGGATAAGAGAGATGCTCTACTTTAAGGAGACAGGTAGGCATCTAGCGAGGTAGCGCCGATCAGACAAAATCAGTTGTAGAAACAGATACAGTACTAGAATAAGGAAACAACTAGCGGTGGATCTTCAGTAAGCAAGTTTTCTCAGTAAGAAGTGTGTAAAGATTTTTCTGGGTAGAACAGTTCCCCGGTGGTCAGGGAAGTAGAGCGATTAAGACGGCAGCAGCATAAGGATTATTTAAAATGAATGAATACAAACGGTGAGTGGACAGCTTTTAGGTAAGGAAGCAATAAGAAGCGCAAGTTTGGATAACAGATAGGGAAAAATACACCTCAAAGAAACACAAGCTACAGGCAATCAAGGTGAAGAATATTACACGAATGTAAGGAGCCAGAAGAAGTAAAATGACTGTATATGTTCTTCAATCCATTGTTTTTTTAGTTAATCGTTTAAGTGAAATCGTTTACATTTATTTAACAATGTTGAACAGTTTTAGTAATCCAAAGCCAAATTTTAATTATGAGGCCAGTGCAATGCAAGTCATGTTGGATGCTGGATTTTTTCGGAGAATGGCTTATAGGGAGCCAGTCTTTGTGAAGGCTATGTCTGCAGCAGATACCAGGGGCCTCATGTATAACGCCGTGCGTAGAACTCGCACTATAACATGGCGTAAGCACAAAAGCCGAAATGTGCTTATGCACAGAAAAATCCAGATGCAGGAATCTGTGCGTACTCCAACTTCCACGTTCTTCTGCTACATAAATCCCAATCAGCGTGAAAAGTAACGCTCGTGCACGCGCTTTATGTTATGCCCCTACTCCTCCCAGAATTACGCCTCTTTGAATATGCAAATCAATATAAATCGCCCTTAAGCTCAGCCTTCTGTGAAAAGACAATGGGAAAAGCACGGGGAAAATATAAGAATTTCAGCGAATACCAAGTGGAGGCAAAGGAAAAACATACTATTTGTTCAAATAAACCGTGGTGTAATCAACAAAATGAAGCTGATCGAGTGGCATAGCGTGTTGGAGAAACTTGAAAGCTCACATTCACAAAATCGCACAGTGCCGGAAATAAAAAAGAAGTCACATATCAAAGTTGCTGTGAAAAGGCGAGTTGTAGCCCACTGTCTATGAGTGTCATATGAAAGCTTATTAGAGTACAGAGAAAAAAAGGCACACAGTGGGGAAAAAGCACGAAATGTCAACTTCAATCTCGACATTTCCACTTTAATCACGTAGTTTATTTTGTCATTAAAGTAGAACATCATAAACTTCATCTTAAAATCGTTTAATTAACCAGTTTCTCAAATCACATCGTAATTAAAGTAGCACGTTAAATGCTTTGTTTTGTATGTGATCTTCTATGTGCTCTATGTGTGTGAATCACTACTTGCTTCTTAAACTGGCTCTCTTCCTCCAACTGGACACAGAGTCCATTACATTTGTGATATTACAGCTCTCTGAATAACTAAAATACTGAGATGTATACGTGATATCATTTTTATGATGATAGGAGTTAAAGTACGTTATTAAACATGAGTTTCACGGTGCAGTGATTGTGTGCGACCTTCGATAAAATAATTTATTGCAGCAGTACTCAGGGGCGGCTCTAGGCTTGTGGTGGCACTGGGCAGAGGAAGAATCGGTGGCTCCTTCGCCCGCCAATTTCAGTAAGGTAGCTAATGCACGGTGGATGGCCACGTCCGTTGCAGACACTGCATAACCACCTCGTGCTCATGACACAAGCATTTAACTTTTGCCGAAATTTGTCGCCGAGTTTTTAGCTGTGTTGTTATTTTCTCTTTCTGTTTTATATTCAATATATATTGGCGTGGCCCCAAGAGTCCTTGCTTTTCTTTCCCCAAGTAACCGATCGCCATACAATCAGCTCTGTAATAGAAGTTAAGCCATCTGTAAGCTTAGCGCTGATTCTTCAAAACGTTTAAAGAACATTGAAATATCTTCTTAGTATATGTTTAATTATTCTATCCTTCACGACACTCCCAGTGAAGAATATAGATTATTTAAATGAAGTTAAAGTTTTATCTGTATAATTTAATAAACATATTTTGCTGCATTTCACCTTAAAAATGATATCGTCATCATATGTAAATACGCGCTTTATAAAGTGGCTCAGGTTGTGAGATATTATAACTGTAGTGCAAGTTTACAGTGGGGTGATTGTGCTTATAAGTACAAACCGTTCTACAAGGAGCAATTGATTGAGTGCATTTAAAGTTCTTGGGATTAAACTGTTTCTGAACCGCAAGGTCAGGAAAGGCTTTGAAACGTTTTGCTGTGGCTGAGGCAGCGTGTCCTTGAAGCTGTATACCAATAATTCTCTTTCCGATCAGCTGCTGCTGTGATTCACACTCAGATACAGTGATATAAATACTCTGAGTCGTGCAGTGAGAGTAATATGGAAAAAGATGATCCGCTGTGGCAACTCCTAACGGGAGGAGCTGAAAGAAGAAGAAGAAGAAGAAGAAGTGAGAGTAACAACGCTAAAGCAGTTATGGTATTTGGAATACTATGGCTGTTCCCTGGACCATTATATTGTTACAAGTTAATTACAATCAGATGCGTTACACTAAACAACAATATGCAGTTAGTTTCAGTGTATTTATAAAGCCGCGTCAGGAAAATAAGGTGTAACCACAAAGGAACAGTAGCACTGCTTCGTCGCTGGGTGCCACCAGTCTGCAAAACCGAGCAGAGAACTTGCGTACGACAAGGTATGAGGTACCGTGGAAATGTGCGTGGCTTTACGCCAAGTGTAGGTTTTATACATCGCGATTTGAACATGGAAAAGTTCTTACACAACATTTCTGTGCGTACGCACCGTTTATACATGAGGCCCCAGCTGATCTGGTACCTTGAGCTCAGAGTCGCTGAAGTAGTGGAGGAGTTGGCTGGCCTGTGTAGAATTGACAGACCTGGTCCAGGTATCCTTTAGAGAGATGGTGTGCACCCTAAGGTGGTGCAGACGGAGACTCTGGACCAGGCAGAGATAGGTGGGTCAGTGTCACAAGAAACAAGGTAAAGGCTGCACACAATCTGGTGACATCAACCCTAGAACTGGAAGGGTCAAACCATTTTCATGTCCTTGCAGAGCTGGACAGTGTTTGAGGTGGTAAGCAAGAATGAGGAGCACCAATGAGCCACCTCAAAACCAGACCCCAAAGAGAAAGAAGTGATTTTTTTGTGGAGTGATTGTTGGGGACTTAATCATTAGGGAGACTGAAGCACAGACAGATAGTCTCGAATGGTCTGTAACCTTCTGGGTGCACAGGTGGGAGATCTCCCTGGAAGGGTGGTAGGCTCTTGGCCAGAGGGAGGTTTGTCATGGTCCATGTTGGGAAAAAAATTACATACATAAGTGTAGTCTGCCATTTCTGCAATCCAAATTTAAAGTGTTAGGTGCCAGGCTGAGGAGCAGGACTAACAAGATAGTCTTCGCCAAAGTCCTGCTTGTGCCACTTGCCAGTCCAGGTAAAACTGAGGAGATTAGAAGAGTTAACGCATGGCTCAAATCAGGATAGAAGAGTATAGTTTTATTAAGGCATTGGAATTCCTTTTGGAACAATGGGGACCTGTTTCACCACAGTGGGTTACATCTGAAATGAAGGGGCACCAATGTGTTGGGAAGACATACAGTGGTGTGAAAAACTATTTGCCCCCTTCCTGATTTCTTATTCTTTTGCATGTTTGTCACACAAAATGTTTCTGATCATCAAACGCATTGAACCATTAGTCAAATATAACACAAGTAAACACAAAATGCAGTTTTTAAATTATGTTTTTTATTATTTAGGGAGAAAAAAAATCCAAACCTACATGGCCCTGTGTGAAAAAGTAATTGCCCCCTTGTTAAAAAATAACCTAACTGTGGTGTATCACACCTGAGTTCAATTTCCGTAGCCACCCCCAGGCCTGATTACTGACACACCTGTTTCAATCAAGAAATCACTTAAATAGGAGCTGCCTGACACAGAGAAGTAGACCAAAAGCACCTCAAAAGCTAGACATCATGCCAAGATCCAAAGAAATTCAGGAACAAATGAGAACAGAAGTAATTGAGATCTATCAGTCTGGTAAAGGTTATAAAGCCGTTTCTAAAGCTTTGGGACTCCAGCGAACCACAGTGAGAGCCATTATCCACAAATGGCAAAAACATGGAACAGTGGTGAACCTTCCCAGGAGTGGCCGGCCGACCAAAATTACCCCAAGAGCGCAGAGACGACTCATCCGAGAGGTCACAAAAGACTCCAGGACAATGTCTAAAGAACTGCAGGCCTCACTTGCCTCAATTAAGGTCAGTGTTCACGACTCCACCATAAGAAAGAGACTGAGCAAAACAGCCTGCATGGCAGATTTCCAAGACGCAAACCACTGTTAAGCAAAAAGAACATTAGGGCTCGTCTCAATTTTGCTAAGAAACATCTCAATGATTGCCAAGACTTTTGGGAAAATACCTTGTGGACTGATGAGACAAAAGTTGAACTTTTGGAAGGCAAATGTCCCGTTACATCTGGCGTAAAAGGAACACAGCATTTCAGAAAAGAACATCATACCAACAGTAAAATATGGCGGTGGTAGTGTGATGGTCTGGGGTTGTTTTGCTGCTTCAGGACCTGGAAGGCTTGCTGTGATAGATGGAACCATGAATTCTACTGTCTACCAAAAAATCCTGAAGGAGAATGTCCGGCCATCTGTTCGTCAACTCAAGCTGAAGCGATCTTGGGTGCTGCAACAGAACAATGACCCAAAACACACCAGCAAATCCACCTCTGAATGGCTGAAGAAAAACAAAATGAAGACTTTGGAGTGGCCTAGTCAAAGTCCTGACCTGAATCCAATTGAGATGCTATGGCATGACCTTAAAAAGGCGGTTCATGCTAGAAAACCCTCAAATAAAGCTGAATTACAACAATTCTGCAAAGATGAGTGGGCCAAAATTCCTCCAGAGCTGTAAAAGACTCATTGCAAGTTATCGCAAATGCTTGATTGCAGTTATTGCTGCTAAAGGTGGCCCAACCAGTTATTAGGTTCAGGGGGCAATTACTTTTTCACACAGGGCCATGTAGGTTTGGATTTTTTTCCCTAAATAATAAAAACCATCATTTAAAAACTGCATTTTGTGTTTACTTGTGTTATATTTGACTAATGGTTAAATGTGTTTGATGATCAGAAACATTTTGTGTGACAAACATGCAAAAGAATAAGAAATCAGGAAGGGGGCAAATAGTTTTTCACACCACTGTATGAGTAGGTTTCTCAGGGATTGTTTAAACTAGGGAATGAGAGGACAAGGAGATTTGGGCAGGCCAGATTTGGACCTATAAATGAAGGAACAAAGAATAGCATAAAAATAAAAATACATAGTAATGTAAATTCTAAGCCAATGTTTAAGGGCAAAAGTAAAATGAGTAACAAATTAAAAATAACTTGCCTTAAGGCTAAAAGTATTAAAAATAAAACAAGTGAGTTGGAGTTGTATGCACATGAGCAAAATTATTACAGCAATAACAGAAACCTGGCTAAGTAAAAAAAATGGCAATGAGTATAACATAGATGGTCACCCGTTTTTAGGAAGGATAATAATAATAATTCTTTGCATTTATATAGCACTTTTCTCACTACTCAAAGCGCTCAGCAATTGCAGGTTCAGGGTCCTGCTCAAGGGCCCAACAGAGCAGAGTCCCTTTTGGCATTTACGGGATTCAAACCGGCAACCTTCCAATTGCCAGTGCAGATCCTTAGTCTCAGAGCAGAACAGAAAAGGAGGAAGCGTTGATTTTTATGTAAAACAGAATTTAAATGCAAGTCTTCTTCAGTTGGATGCTGTGCCACATATTATGGTGGATGCCTGTGTTCATCTGAAAAGCTTTAAGGAAAGAGGCCTTATTTTAGGAGTGTGCTATAGACCCCCAATGCAGATAATAATTTCAGTGTGCATCTTTTTAGTAATCTTAAAAAGGCAACTTTACAGGGGGATATTATATTCATGGAGGACTTTCACTACCCAAATATTAACTGAACTAGCTTGTCAAATAGCCGAGTAAAAGAGAAAGACTTTATAGATGTAATCAGTGACTCTTTTTTAACAAAGCATTTTAAAACACAAACGCAGGGGGGAGCATGGAATTGAAGGTATAGAAGTGGTTGAACTGCTAGGGTCAAATAACCCTAATATAATATATTTCTCAGTGCTTTGAAAGTGAACAAATGTAAAAACCAAAACTGTGACGTTTAACTTTGGTAGGGCAGGTTCTGAGCAGATGTGGCAAAGTCTAAAGAGGATGGACTAGGAGAAGGTTTTAAGTGTGGATACAGTTAATGTGCAGTGGAACAGGTTTAAAATCATTTTAGATATAATGCAGGACCGGCGCATCTTAACATTTGGAACTGGCAGCAAACTCAAAAAAAGTCTGCAGGGAGTACATAAGGAACTGAAAAACAGCTGTGTAAGACAAATAACTCCAATGTGAATCGTAGGGCGTGCGAGAACCTGAGGCCAGCCATTCAGATGGATATTAGGGAGGCTGAGAAGCAGTTAGAGGGGAACAAAGCAGATAAGGCAAAATATGATTCCAAAGAACCGTCAAAGAAGAGGAGAAGTGTAGCAGGAATAGTAAAGGGAAATGAAAAATACAGACAATAAAATAGCAGCTGCTTTTCTGAAGTCTTCACATGTGAGGAAGTGAATAACCTTCCAGTGGTAACAGGGACTACTAAGGAGGTACGGGGTGATTGAGAGATTTTAGAGGGAGAAGTACTGCTCAGATTAAATAGGCTGAAATCAAACAAGTCACCAAAACCAAATAATATTTACCCTTGAGTGCATAAGGTGGTTTGTGTACATAAATAAACCCTTGCTGCAAATTTTGTGGAAATCATTGCACACTGGAGAAATTCAGAAGGACTTAAAAATGGCGAACAGGTAGATTCAAGCAACAATAGGCCAGTAAGCTTAACATGCATCACAGGAAAATGAATGGAAGGAATTTGTAAGGATGAGATTGAGCAACACATGGCAAGTACAGAATTTTAACTAAACAGTCAGCATGGGTTCTGAAGAGGGAAGTCAAGTTTTATTAAAATACTGGAAATTTTATGAGGAAGCAACAAAAGGATATGATCAAAGTGGAGCATATGATATTATTTATCTGGACTTTCAGTAAGCATTTGATAAGGTGCCACATGAGAGGTTGGGCACCAAACTAAAAGAGGTGGGAGTTCAGGGTGTAGTGTGTAAATGGGCGAAGAATTGGCTTAGACACAGGAAACTGAGGGTTCATGGTGCAAAGAACCTTACCTGAAATTAGTGATATTAAGAGCAATGTCCCTCAGGGGACAGTGCTAGGGCCACTGTAATTTGTAATATATATGAAGGATTTGGATATGAATATATGCAGATGATACCAACCTCAGTGGAATGTCATATAATTTAGAATAGGGCAAATCATTACAGAGGGACTTGGACAGCATAGAGACTTGGACAGATTTGTGGCAGATGGAATTTAATGTAAGTAAATGTGGCGTATTACACATAGGAAGTAAAAATGATGGGTCTGAATACATAAGGGGAGTCACAGAGGACTTGTTACTATCAGACAGTGATCAGACAGTGTTCAGAAGCCTTTAAAAGGAATATTAGGTTATATTATGCAATGTGTACAGTACCAGTCCAAAGAGGTTATACTTATGCTTTATAATGCACTGGTTAGACCTCATCTGGAGTACTGTGTGCAGTTTTGGTCTCCGGGCTACAGAAAAGACATAGCAGCGCTAGGAAAAGGTCCAGAGAAGAGCGACTAGGCTGGTTCTAGGGCTACAGGGGATGAGTTATGAGGAACGACTAAAACACCTGAGCTGCGCAAAAGGAGAATAAGGGGTGATACTGCTGAAGTGTTTACAATTATGAAGGACATTAGTATAGTGTATTTATTAGTACTGTTACTTTAAAATGAGTTTAACAAGAACATGGGGACAGTTAGAAACTTGTTAAAGGTAAACTTCGCAAAAACATTAGGAAGTTTTACTTCACACAGTGAACCACAGAAACATGGAATAAGTTACCAAGTAGTATGGTAGACAGTGAAACTGTCGGGACATTCAAAAATAGGCTTAATGTTATTTTGGAATAATTAAGTGGACAGGACTGGCAAGCCTGTTCTAGTCTAGATTGTTCTAATGCAACTCTATATTTCGGTTACAAGGCTCAATAACTTCTGAATGCACAGGAGTCTCAGACAAGCCAAGTGTCCATCACAATGCTCTAATGGCTGCTAACCTCCTTCAGCCTAGCACAAAGGTGAAATGCTGCCTTTAGGATCTAGAGCTCCATTGTAAAATATTAACTTTTTTCTGAATGTATAAACTTTTCTCATTTGTCAGCTATTGCTGGTCATCTTGGACAGGGCTCTGAATTTTCAAATTCTTATGTCTGCAGCATCAGCACACCTTTTTGCCAATGTTGAACATGACAAGAATCTGATTACCATCTTATCTTCCTTTAATGGATACATTCGACTCGTCCACTGGCTTCCTCAATTCTGCCATAGACAGAATGGAAGGAATGGAACAGGCTCAATGACGCTGGTGTTCTAAATGGCACCCATTAATGCCACAGTGTTGCCAACTCCTATACCACTCCGTGTACCTTGGGGTGATTCATTTCAGTTGGCTTTCAGTAAGGCTCCTAACTGTATGTGTAACCCAGGCATGATGGTGAATCTGATATCATGAAGGAAAGACTCCAAGATTAAATTCAAACACATTCTCATTTTTAAATAATGGATTCTATAAATAAATAAATCTCTCTATTATAATAAAAAAAAATCTTGGGAGAGGAGACTTTTTATCCTGCAACAAGACGTGATCTTTTGAAGAGAGACACTTTCATGTCCCACGAGATGAGACATTGTGCCAAGAAATGTAACCACCCCCGGGGCCGGACATAAAAGAAAGAGTAGATGGCAAAGTAGAACATCGTAAAGAATTCAAAAACGTTGGCACGGTACACATGCAGAGCAGGTTAGAGATAATGGAAGTAGAAAAGTTTGAAAGTCTCAAAAAAAAAAAAAAATGATAGTAAAGATCACATTAGCGCAAACAAATGTAAATTAATACTTGGTTAAACAACGGAACAGCGGAAAGACATCGAATATATTGTTTGGCTTTAAACTGTAAGTTGGAGACTTGTAGATTTTACAATTTGTGTTGCCATCAGGGAAAAGTACTGTTTCTTCCCAATGAGGGTATCCATGAGAATTAAAAGATTTGCGGCACAGACGCGAAGTTGCTGACGCGTAGCGCACGTTGGTGGGGTGGACGTGGGGGGTATGTTTGGGTCGGGGTTTTAAAGCCCCCTAGTAAATAATAAAAAAACTGACGGCTTAGAAATATAAAGTTACTTTTGTAGGACAAGCATTGCGTGCTCAAAAGTTACCCAAAACATGATCCATTTACAAAAAAAAAAAATGACATCATACTAGGCTTTTTTTCTCCAACCACAGTGTGTGAATAGGGCAGAGAAATAAATCGTTTATCCAATATGTTATTCAGTTTTGTTTTGTTTGAAAATCAAAGATCATATAAAGTATTTTTTCCAGCAACTTAATAAAAAGTAATGCTTGATCTATAATAACAGAACAATGAAATGCATCCGCAATAAAGAATGCGAAGGACTGCGTGGCAGTATGGCTGACCGATTAAATGCCTAAGTATATCACGATTCTGAATTTGTGCAGTACATAAAATATTACTTGAAATATTCGAATAAAAAGATTTATTTCAATTAATAAGTTTGATTATAAACATAATATTTGCAAATTATCTCAGACCTAAATCATTTAGAACAATTATGTTTTCAGCAGCAATGTGCGTGATGTGAAGTGCACTTGGTAACAGGAGAAAATGTATACAAGAACATTATTAAGAATTACTACAATATACATTTATGCAAACATATTGCGCATTTAGTAACCAAAAATAAAGCTGCAGCTTCTGTGACGCTGGGTTGGGGGGCCCAGGTTAGAATTTCTTTCCAGTTGTGGGGTTTGCCTCGATCAGAATAGCTCATTGCTCGGTACAAATGGCCAACACCTCAGTGTCGTTTAAAAGGACTTACCTGTACATTTGATGCTATGGAATGATTTGTATTTTATACATTTAGCCAATGAGCTTACCGGTGCCGATATTCACTTGCGAGTCTATTTTGTTTGGGAACCTATTGAATATTGTATAGTGTCACTGATAAAACAGAACAGAGAAGTGCATTTTACCGAATTTCATTACCAGCCAAAAAGTGTTTTGCGCAGGTACTGAAAATTAAACGCAAAGCCGTCCGTACTGCTTCCGTTTGCACTTATAATTCACTCTACCTAATTTACTTTTCCTAACGTTGTACAAGTGTTTTATGTTGCTTATTACCAAATAAAATGTCAGCCTCAGTACAGTGCAGATGGTTGTGGACTTTATTTGCAAGAACTTCTTAGTCGGGTGTTGAGATCCCAGCCCAGCCACAAACTGTATGGATTTAGCAAGGTCGGTTTTAAGGGATTCCTCCCACATGCTCGAGATGTACACATCAGCGCTCCTTGGAGAACCGAAAGTGGCCGGTGATGAGCGAGTGTATAGACCGGAGACTTTGATCCCACGCAGAGCTGCTTATTGTGAGGTGCCTATTGCCACTATCTCCTGCAAAATTGTACTGCTGCTGGAAGAAATGGAAAAGAAAACACAAACAAATATAAATGTAGTAACAACAGCATATGCCACTTTCAAAGAGGATCGTTAACAGATAAAGAACACTGTCCAGAAATACGTCCATCAAAATGTAGCCAATCCCGAATTAATCTAATACGGGTGAAGGCACATCAACGTACATTGAGCTAGTTCAATGGGACTTTTGCAGTCTTTCAGTATGGACACATTATTTGTTTATTATATGAAATGAAATGTTGCATAATAGTGTTATGAAATTTAACGTTAGTTCAATGCTGTTGTTAAATTTACATTTTAAAGACGGTTCTCCCTATCTGAGGAAGTGTCCTCTTAAAATATCCAACAAACAAAAATAAACAAATATGACATATCAGAACATTTCTAGTGTCAACTGGAAACACTGTGCATGTCTGTTGTATTGTGTGAATAAACTGTGGTTTCTAGATGAAAACCATATGGCTCTGTAACCATAATAATCATGCATTGCCTGTAAAGAGGTACCAACTACACTAAGTTCAAAACATTTGGTTACATCATGTAAAATAACGCGTGTTCCAAGGTTATTATAGTTAATGAAAACTAAAATCAAAAACTTGAACTATTATTAATAAGACATTTTCATAAACTGAAATAAAATAATTAACAGAGACGAAATGAAAAGTAAAACTTAACGAAACTGTTAAAGTAGCTGGAAAGACTAACTGAAATAAAATAATAATACAGGCTATACTACAACTATTTTTAGTTTTCGTTTTTCAATTAATATTGTTGCCATTACTTTTTAACCCTTGTAACTTTTAACTCTAAAACATAAAGTAATCCACCATGAGCCGCCCGCATTTATTCATCCAGAGAACGGGCGGCTGTTCACACAGCGTTTGCGGTGACCGAGCAAACTGAATACAGGCGCGTAAAGAGTGTGAGATTGAAAGCGATTTACTGTGCTGCCTTTCTTTGTGCTTGTTGTATATCAAGATGTAATTCAAACGCATGAAATCAGAATGTGCTGGCCAGCAAAACCTTTACCGTATGGACAGAAAAATCACAAGTGAGTAACGTTTCAGTTTAATTCTCAGGTGGATGTGTTTTGTTGACAACAATTCACCTTCCACATTGCACAGGAGAAATCCTTTCTGAAAATAAAAGGCACTGATCGAGAGACTGACTAGGTCATCATATTGTTACTGAACAATCACTTTTGCTTTTAAAAAGTCGTTTAACAACGAAGCGATATAACCTTGTGAAATTCCTGAGCTGGCAATGTCTCTACAAACTACAGGTAGGTAGGCAAAGAGAGTCTACTAAGTGGTTAAAAACTAAACATACTAAAGTGTTTTTGTATTTACTCTGTACTAATTAATTTCTTTTATTAGTTTGTATTCACAGCTCAAAAGACCTGATATACGAGGTGTGGCAGAAAAGTAATGAGACTGATTTTTTATTTACCAAAGTTTTTATTTTTTTCAAACATCATTGTTATCCCCTTCAAAGTAGTTCCCTTGGGCAGCTACACACCGATGGAGACTTTGTTCCCACTGTTGGTAGCAGCGCTGGAAGTCTTCAACCGGTATGGTCTTCAGCATGTCCGTTACACTCTTTTGGATGTTTTCTAAAGTCCCGGAATGACGTCCTTTGAGGACATTTTTCAGTTTAGGAAAAAGGAAAAAGTCACACGGACTGAGGTCAGGTGAATAAGGGGGCTGGGGAACCACAGGAATGCCTTTTGAGGTCAAAAATTCTGTTATGGGGAGGGCAGTTTTTCGGCACCATTTTGGCACAGACCTTTCGCATGTGCAAATGTTCGGTCAAAATTTGATGAACGGTAAATCTGTTCAAATTTAATTGTTCACTCAACATTCTTAATGTTAAACGACGGTCTGATCTCACAAGAGTGTTCACACGTTCGATGTTTTCATTGGTTTTCGAAGTTGAAGTCCTCCCTGAACGGTGTTCATCTTCAACGTGTTTTCTGCCTTCCAAAAATGATTTGTGCCAGCGAAAACTTGAGCTCGGGATAAAGAATGTTCCCCATAGGCCTGTTTTAACTTTGCAAACGTCACACTTGCCGTTTAATGGCATAACGTTGCTCCAAATTCGGCTGTTCCATTTTGCGTGACGCACAACCAAAAACACAACTTCGCTAATAGCAGTCACAAAAATCACGTAGTTAACGGAAGGAGTTGAAACTCGTACTGAGCTATGGGAGGGTACTGATACACGCGCTCTATCAAGGACAACAGCGCAGCGTTGCCAGATCACTTGCAGTGTTGCCAGTCTCATTACTTTTCTGCCACACCTCGTATTGTTAAAATAATCCAGTAGCAGAATTATGTTTTAAAATGTGTCCCCCTTTTTTGTAATTTTTTTCACTCCCTCAAAATAAACAGTTTAAATATCATTCTTTTTGTTCTTAACATCAGAAATATCCATATTGCATACCAGGGATTTTTCCTGCCTTGCATCCAAGCCTGCTCGGGTAGGCTCTAGGATTCCTGACATCCTGCTCTGGATAAAGAGGTTTTTTTATATATATATTTATTTATATATTTTTAATATTTACTTATTTATTTATTTTTTTTTTTTTCTAATCTCAGATGCTGTCTCTGTCATTTTGTGCTCATCCATACTCCTATTACCTGCTCTTGCTCTGCTTATTATGGGTTTACTGTTCTTATGATGGGCTATTCAAGTCTTACCACCCCTAACCTTGACAATAAATGCTTGTTTTTCTTTGTTTCCCTAAGTACAGCTAGGTAGGGTCTACACACTGATTCAAGCCTAAGAGCCCTTTTCTTCCTAAGCCCCTGTGATTTTCATGATCACACCTGTCAGAACAGAGTAAAATCTATTTTCTGATTTTTAAATATATATTTTAGGCCTGCAGGTGGCAAAATTCTATCCATAAATTGTGCCTCAGATGGAATCAGAGATCAATATGGCTAGTAGAAAATAAAAAACCCAGTATGGGAGATTTTTTTTAATGCAATATTGAAGGCATTCATAATAATTACATAATAATTATCTTGGAGCGAGATATGTTGTGTGGTATAAACATTTAGAGTAAAATTCACCTAAATTTCATTACAAATTGGCCCATCCTAGGCAATAAAAGGAAAAGATTGTGGTACAGCGGGTCCGCGACTTCAAAAAAAAAAAAAAAAAGGCCACTTTTAAATCCATAGGGCCATGTCACTCTCCGTGGGCGCGATTGCGGGGAGTTAGAGGTACTGGAGCTAGTCGCACCTGCGCTTGCGATCGTTCTCAAATGCTTCATTGGCTTTCTACAGCGTGTGATTAAGACGCTGTGCCCATGGAGACGAGTATATATATATATATATATATATATATATATATATATATATATATATATATATATATATATATACGGGTCGGCACAAAAAGAAGAGGAAAGAATTCAAAGAGAGATAAATCAAAGATGGGAGATAAATGAAAGAACTGAGAAAAAGAAGGAACGAGGTTAAAAGACGTGAAAGACAGTTTTAGCAGGAGGATCTGGCCACCTGGAAGGAGGAGGAGACAGCACCAGCTGGGGCCCGTGAAGGAGTGTTAGCTGTGGCGCTCTAGGGGCTGGAGTGTGGCGAGCAAGGCAGGTGCCCTCCCTAGGCTGCCGAGGTGCGACCACGTGGGCGCAAAGGAAGAAGGGCCGACCTCGGACAGTCTGGCCATGATGCCTGGAGGCAGCCAAGACAGAGGTCGGCCGAAAGGAGCTGCTGGCTGCTGAGTCTCTGCCGGGTACATGAGCAATGACTGAGCCAGGGAGAAAGACAAGGAGGTGGGCTGAGATCAGGAGGCGTTAGACAGCATTTTAACCTCTGATTTTAACGGATTTACTTATTGATTTTTTTTATTTCTACTTTTTACTGATTTATATGGATTTACATATGTACTTTATTGAACACTGCACAATTGACACTTTTGTTGGTTTTACTTGTGTTTTGACTTTACTTTTAATAAAGACACTTGAGCACATCTTTTTCCCACCATCCTCTGGCATCATCAGTAAATTGTCCTCATGTCAGCTCGTCTCTCTCATAACTATCGAGGGTGCTGGTTCAGCAGACTCCCACGTGGGAAGAGGGAGTCTGTAGGGGACCGGCATAGTCACAAAGACAAAAAAGCCAACAATCAGCGCACATTTGTTCAGCACCAATGGCATAGAATTATATTTTAAAATATAATAAAATGTATAAAATAGTTCATTTTCAGTGTATGGTTTTGATTGTGCTTGCTTTTAATCAGACAAACACAAAACCAGATAGTAAACCGTGTAGTAAGCTTCCACTACGCTATCCAAATCCGTTAAGTCTATAGTTCTGTCTGATTGTGAAACAAAGCTATACTCCATAGTCGCTCTTTAACCATACCATCTCTCTCTGTATAATATTATACAGTATATATTATATAAAATCCAATGTTTGTTTGTCTGAATGTATCGTCTGTCTGTCTGTCTGCTTTTCACGAGAGAACTACTTAACGGATTTAGATCGGACTTTTGATTTTGCGACTTCTCTCATCGTGCTAAGTATCATAGCGATTTATTTGCGCGAATTCGAGAAAGAAGAGGCGCAGGCAGAACCTCAGGAGTAGAGAGCTGGGCGGGGCCATCGTCGCTCACATGTCAGCCTCTGTTCTAATCGTGTTGGAGCGTACTATTTCTCTGCTGTTTTTTCAGGAGACATTATCTAGAGATTGTTAAGGAGTGAGGTTTGACAGTTTTGAGACAGAGATCACAGCTATGTGTGTTGTAGTGGGTAGCTGCTCATTGCGGGAGATATCACGGCCAATGCTCTTCTCTCCATGCAGGGGAAGCTTTCCCATTAGAGCCAAACACGATCAGGTGCAACGTTTGACATTGGGGCATACCTACCTTCTGCTCGGCCAGACATATCTTTCTGAATTTTTATAATTTTTGGCAAAAAGATCACAGCTACTTTTTCGCCCCTGATAGCAAAACCAAAAGTATTGTAGAAGAAGAGGCAAAAGCTATCTATAAATTCTTCGCAATACGAATTATATTTTTTATTTATTTTTTTTACTAATTTTTAAAGTTTGTCCTGTTTCACTACTATGTGGACAGAGCTGCGGGGAACAGCTAGTAATTAATAAAGCTAAAACTGAAAGTAATAGATAATAAAAATAAAATAGAAATGTCATGTCAGTCAGTCAGTCAACCCAGATCTCCTTACTTTGAGGCAGCAGCGCTAATACTGCGCCACCGTGCCGCCCTAAAATAGAAATGTCTTTGTGAAATAAAACTAAAAATACAAGATGAAGGAAAAATAAAACTAAACTAACTCTTCAAATAAGGTCAGAAAAAATATTGAAATAAAAAACTAATATTAAAACGCAAAACTATAATAACCTTGTCGGAGGCGTGACCACGGGGGCGGCTGGGGTGGGCACTGCCCCCACCCCCAGAGACAAGCTGTGCCCACCCTGCAAAATGCTCTGTCTGTTCAGTGAAAACTCTGAAGAAGAATAACATTTGATTTTCGAAACTGAGTGCTTTCCGATTAGACAGGCACCGTGCTGCTCACAGTTTACTTCGCCGCACATTTTGCAGCACGTTTTGAACCTGTTAACCGCATTCTTTAATTAAAACAGCGTATACGTTCCATTCTTCTATGCATAGGTGGCTTATTAAAAAGCAGACATGCAGCACAGCGAACCCACGTCGGTAACTGAAACTCCAAAAGATGTAGATAAGCCTACAAAATCCTCCAGCTCTGCGCCCATGTCGGGTACTCCAAACCTGTGCCTTCAACAAAATATACAGTCCAGACTACCTGACTTAAATATGGGTAGCCCATCCCAGCCCATGCGCCCATTTTAATTAATTATCCCAAGCGAGCATTCGGAAAGACAGATGTTTTAGTGCAAGCTGGTATCAGTCTCGACCATGGCTTGAATATCCTGTTGTCCTTGATGCCAGCTTTTGCTTTGCCTGCTGCAAATTTAGTATTTCCAATTCGGACCGCGAGGACATATTCACCAAACACGGCTACACTAATTGGAAAAAAGCTCTAGAAAGAGACGGTGGTGGCTTCCACAAACACGCGTCTAGTATCCCGCACGTCAGAGCCATGTCTGCATGGCAAGAGTATCGGCGCCGGGCAGAGACGGGTGAAAGCATAGTTCAACTTCTGGGTCCAACCCAGATAGAAAGAATAGATATTATGTGAAAAGCATTGGGGAGGCCATTCAGTACCTTGTAGTCAATGAACTGGCTCTGCGTGGTCACAATCACGCAGGTAGGGAGGAGGGACTTTTTCTAAGTTCTTTGATTACACAATCAAAAAAGATGCCAAACTTGCAGAAATTGTAAAATACATCCCAGACAACGCAAAATACACATTCAATGTAATTCAAAATGAAATAATTGAGGCTCTTGCCAAAATGGTGATAAAAGATATCAGGACCAAATATGAAAAAGCGGACTCTCCTGGACTTTGCATTAAAAGTGATGGTACCAGGGATCGCTGTGACATTGAGAATTTGTCTGTAGTGATTAGATTTGTCCAGAACTCCATCCCTGATTGGCTTAATTGAACTGAATCAGCTTAATGCTGAATATATTTGTAACCAAATTCTGTCACATCTCTCTGAGCTAGGTTACAGCCCAGACAATTTAGTGTGTCAGTGTTTTGATGATGCTTCTGTCATGTCTGGGGCAAGGGGTGGTGTCCAGGCTTTGTTACAAGTACATTCCATATGTACACTGCTACAACCAGCAGCTCCATTTAGCAGTGATACGTGCAATGGGATCAGAACCTCTGGCTAAGAAGTTCTTTGACTGATCAAATTCATTGAACACATTTTGTCACAGACATTATGTTTCATACACATACAATATACCCACACTGGAAAGACTTCTAGAAATACGATGGACCAGTCATTATGATGTCACAAAGTCAACAATTAGGAAGCTATAAGGGGACTTCTCTCAGAGGTAGCAGAGGCTGGCACTACCCCTTTTGACATTTGCATAGAGGCATGTGGTCTTCTAACCCAATTAAAAAAGCAGAATTTCTTTAATACAGAAAATTTCCTCCTTCGTGTGCTTGATGTGCTTAAACCAGCCAATGCAATTCTACAGACACATGCAGTGGACTTGTGAACGGCTCGGGGAGGGGAGGTGGTGACAGTGTCACTGGCCACACTGAAGGAGATGAGATGTGACTCATTCTGGGAGGGGCATTTCTCTCAGTGTGAAAGTAGGGCTACCAATTCGCTCAAAAAGAAATGGAAAGTTAATTCACAGCTTGATGATAGTATTGTCGCGTCTACGCTCAGGCATGGTGACTCTGATGAACAAATTGCTCCTAATCAGTCTTTTAAAAGGGCTATGTTCAGCATTCTTGATAGAGCTATTGTGGAAAGATTCTGTCAGAGAAATGTTGAATTATTGAGGGCCACATCGCTTCTCCTGCAAAAATCAGAATTATTTCTTGATCATTCTCTCCTGAAACCTCTTCAGGCACTTGCAGGCACAGAGCAAAACAGCATGAGCTTGCAAAATGAAATTGCTGTGGCAAAAGCCATGTTGATCAATAAACTGCTAGCTGATGTTAATCTCTCTGAAGCATGCAAATGCATTCAGCAGTAGAAAGAGACCTTCCCTATGTTGCATTTGCTATATGTCACAGCACTCATCATTGGTGTGTCTTCAGCCGCATGCGAAAAGCTCTATCTCTACTTTGAACTGCATTCTCACTCCACTCCGCCGAACAATGCTGCATTCGAGGAAGAGAAATTGTCATCCTGGCAAATGAGAAAAAATCACAGAAAATCGACATGAATGAATTTATTTCAGAATTTGCCAAGAGTAACCGCAGACTGGTCCTGTAGATAATATCCATGTTAAACACTGGAAACTGATATCCTATAGCAGTGGTGGCGAACCTATGGCACGCGTGCCAAAGGGGGCACGCAGAGCCCTCTCAGTGGGCATGCGAGCCATCGCCCGAGCACAGAGTTCATTACTATAAAGCCAGAGGAATGCGGGGCCGGGCTGCTCCCCTCACCGCTCCCCCTCCTCACACGCGCCGGAGGACTTTTTGCACATCACCCGCCCCTCTGCCCAGCGGCCCAATGGGAGCGCTTCCTTCCTCTCCTGTCTGGGGTAAGGCGGGCGGCACACATGCTGCTTGAGGGTGCGGCACGGACTGCAGCCTTTTGAGCCTGTGATTCCCGTGGTGGGGTTGGAGGGGATGTGGTATAGCGGGTCCACAGCTCAAAATTGAAAAGGCCAGTTTTAACAGATAATTGCCGCACTCGCGGCTTAAAGGGGTTATGATAGAGTGGCCAGAGCGGTTTCCGGGAGCTTTGTGATGCGGGCAGTCCTCGCTTAAGCGCACAGGTGTGGAGTCGTCCGCATCTGTAATTATTGCCGGGAGTTGCTAATCGCCACACCTGATCCACGACCCCGTAATATATAATGGAAGCTTTGGGGGCGGAGCTTAATAGGGAAGACCTGCGTGAAACACTTGAGAAGATCGAAGGGATGACAAAGGACAGCACAGTTAGTTATGAAAATGAAATCCTTAAAGTGTGGAATTCTCTGCCAAATAATCTTAAGTCAATGAAGGCACTTGAGATTGCTTTCCTTACTTTGTTTGGAACATCTTATGCTTGTGCGCAGCTGTTTTCAGCTTTGAATTAAATCAAATCTGACACCAGAAACAGACTAACAGATGACCTGAGTGCTGTATATGTTGCTCTCAAACTTACAAAGTATGAGTCAAGGTTAGACAAATTATCAGCATGCATACAACAGCAAAAAGCACATTAATTGTTCAAAAGGATACCGAATGCAAACTTTAACCTTTCAACAAAAAGTTGTTTGTACCATTGAAAGCTCTGTTATTATGTTTTTCTTTTAAGACAAAAGATGTTAATGTATGAGTTGCTTTTCTAAACTAAAAGCTCAGTAGATAGATAGACAGACAGAGCATCAGTATTGGCAGTTCAGTCCAATTTATCATCCAGCTGCACTCCCAGGTATTTATAGGTCTGCACCCTCTGCACACACTCACCTCTGATGATCACGGGGTCCATGAGGGGCCTGGGCCTCCTAAAATCCACCACCAGCTCCTTGGTTATGCTGGTGTTCAGTTTTAGGTGGTATTCAGGTTAAATTGCCATGTTGGCACTTTGCGATAAATAAGTGGGTTTTGGATTGCAGTTTGGGCACTTGGTTTCTAAATGGTTCGCCATCACTGTCCTATAGCCTCCCTAATGACTACAATAAGCCACATTTCTGTTCTTGCTCTCATATGTTGTATACATTTGACTTTATTGATATTTACCTTGTAGATGTAGTTCTATATTTGTTCACAAAAAATAATATAAGTTCCATTGCCTCTGTTAATTTAATTGAACAATATGTTATGATTTATGCCACAATTTTTGCTTTTATATGTTATATAAAACTATGTTATTATTATTTGACCCCCCAACAAAAATGGGGATGGATGGATGGATATCCCCCCGACAAGCAAAATGCCCACCCAAACATTCTGTTCTGGTCACACCTCTGCTTGGTGTGTTCATAAATGAACTCATACCTAAAAACACATTTCACGTGTCTTGAGCACATCGCTCTTCAATGTTACCATTGAAAGCTGTTTTTACCATAAAGACTCGATTATTGCAACCTCAGAAGGTCAATAATTGCTGCTATTAGAATTCGCGCTCTGAAGGGCAGAATTCACTTCAGTGCAGAAAAACAGCTGTCAGATGCATTATATGACTTGTACTCGTCCTCTTGGGGCGGGGCTTTATCCCCCGAGCTTCGAACGGAACCACGCCCACCCGCTCTCTACCGCATTTCGATCTGACCTTCATTTACAACACGCGGAAAAAAACACGGACCATAGTCTTCTTTCTGATGTATGACAAAAGCGCGGCGATCTGAGGTGGGGCTAAGCCCATACCACCTGCTAAAACTAGCGACGTGCCCTATTTGTCAGCAAGGCCTTATTTGCCACTCCAGACGAAGTACAAAAAGCCAGTGGCTCCCGGCTGAAGTCATCAGTTGCCGATTTGTGGCTCTACAAGGAGAAAACATTCTTTTAGCTGTGCTGCGATGACGCTGCCGTTTGGGGGATATGTTTTCGTGTCCTGTCAGAAGTGCGCCCTTGCACTGCTGCAACAATTAAAAGTAAAATTAAGAAGGAAACAAGAAAATATTTCAACTTTTAAGATTAAATAACAGACTTTTACCAGTGGTCTATAATTCTAGAATTTAACTGCTGTTACAGTTAACACACGTACCACCTTGCCTTATACCTGTATTCCCAAGACTTTTAAAAATAATGCCATACATCTGTCATGATTCATCCTTAGATTATGTCCGCTGTCTTCCAGTTTCAGTTTCAAAGAGCTGTTACACAGAATATTTGAGGACTTTAAAGCAGTTTTCAATGTAGTCCCACAATTTAGTCGTTTGGCTTCGGTTTCTTTCAAATTGACAGTGACATGCGTGTCACATATACCGAGTCAGGAACAGTACATTATTGCATGTATCAGCTATAGGATTCGAATTTCCCGATCTTTCCTAGTAAAATGGCTCTACGATGGAGTCGTGCCGACCTGAAAAAAACGCCTCTCACATACTCTGGAGAAGTTAATTGTATGAATTTTAAGTAGCCTCTTAAGATAACTGAAACCTTTATAAACAGATTCCGTTTAAAATGCTTGAAGATTACTATTTTTACTACGAGGGTGTCAGTTTCTCAAATTTTTTCACTTCGGATGTAAGGCAATTCTTCAACCCGCACTCGCAGTTATTTATATTCCTTTCACACCTCTGACTGCAAGTCCACTGACCCGCCAATAAAAATCATTCATTTCCCCGAAGAAACCACAATCATTGGACTAGTCACTAATGGAACTGAAACAACACAAAGAAAGGAGGTGATGTACCCGATCGCAAAAAAACAGTGGGAAATGGTCATTGACTTCCGAAAACAGCTGATACAATCCCACCCACTAGAAATGAATGATTCGACAGTCAATATGGTACAGTCCTTCAAATTTATGGTTACAACCACCTCTAACACCACTTCCATCACTAACAAGTCTCAGCAGCAGATGTATTTTACAACAACTAAAGAAATTATATTTCCAAACCCATAGCACAATTCTTCAAAGGGAAAAATGAAAGTGTGATCACATTCTCCGTTGTTTTCTTGTTTGGTTCAGCAACGATCTGCACTAAAACATCAATTACAGAGTGCTGGAGGTCTGCTGAGAAAATAACTGTCCGCGCTCTTCCATCATTTTTAGACCTGCATAGATCTAGTGTCATAATAATTTACCCATATTTTGTAATTCACGCTGAAACTCCAGAGTTCTGGGTTCATGTGCAATTTAAGCTGTTACTCTTAAAGATTAAGGACACTATGTACATATTAAAGTTTTTCATTTTTATTCCCACTTTTATGTTGATATTATTGGAGTAGTTATGCTTGAAACTGTCCAGTTAGGGCAGAGAACTCTTTTCAGGTGTGTATAATGTTTATCTTGTCTTTTTTCTAGCCCATCCATTGTGCAAACATCTGTAAATGTTGTGTCTTGTGCAGTTTCAACACGTTATTTAGCCTACCATCTGCTAAGACTGCACGGCCTTACATTTATATAGACAGATATGTTATAACAGATATGTTATATATAACAGATATCTGTTAAAAATTTCCAACTTATGGAAACTGGGAAGAAAGCCTGGAGGACGTTGTGGGGAAAACGTAAACTTTCACATTTCTTACTTCATAAAGACAACGACCGGCAGTGGAATTTAAACTAAAAATCTTGGATCGGTGTAGACGACAGCCCACCTTTGCACCACCTTGCAGATGTATCTAAATTAAGCGGGTGCTAATGAACACACCCGGAAAATAATTTCTTACTTGGGTAGTAAGTATACTTGGGTATATATACTCTCTCTATATATATATAAGGAAGAAAAATGTTAAGTGTTATTTCCATGCTGAAAGTGATGGATGTAAATTGTTTATGAAATTCTTAATAGAGTTTACTTTAAACTTTTTGAACGTCCCTCGTAATATATTTTTATTAGATTCATTATCATAAGAAAAAAATCCAATAAATAGTGTCTGCATTCACATACACACACACATACACTATAGACTGTATATACAGTGCACAATGTATACACGAACTGTGTTTGTATACAAACATAGGCACCTATCTGCCCAAGTTTAACATTTCAGGTTAGCGGGCTGGTCTAAACTGGCTCTTCGAGTTCTCCGTGACTTGTGGACTCTTGCTTCATCTCCGATACCAAGGGATACGCAGATCAGCTAGTGGCGTCGTGGGTTTAATTGACGTCTTTTTATTATTAACTCGCCCTTTGTTTATACCTCAACACCCACAAGAGTGCTCAAGACCATAATATAACCCAAACCTAAAAGCTCCTCTGCGAAATTTCGAAAACGTGTGTGACAGGTTAATCAGCTCTTTTAAACGGTCTCCAATGGGAGATGATTGTGGATGTATTTATGCGTGAACTGATATCAAAGTTGGTTCCTGCATTTAACCCGATAATCCCGGGGTGGGATCTGACCCTCGCATACATGTATTGATCAAGTGGGTTGTATATTGGTGGCCTCAAACCATTTGTCTAAAAATGTAAAGTAAGTATCACGTTGTGAGGGAAATATTGTACAGTCCTTGCCACCAGCGCTTATTCTTTTATTCACACAGAACAACACAAACTTGACCTAGACGAGCAGATTTCTAAGGATAATAAAACTTCACCGAGTTAGTCCAGGACTGTGACCGACAAAAGTACATCCACAGGCGAGATCGTCTTACCGTAAGAATCCGCCACTCGCCCCCGAGTACTGGTGCTGCAGAGGATGTGGGTAGTGCTCCGGCTGGGAGTGCCAAAACAGCATTTTGTGAGGGTGACCAAAACTGGACTCCGTTGCGTACTCACTGTTGGAGACACAAAAAGAGAGAAGATAAAAGCAATTTGTGGTACTAGCAGAGAACGTCATGAAAATGAAGATAGTCAGGATTAGGGCGAATATAGGAGGAGCGACCAAAACGTTTGTGTGCTTGAATCTGAAAGGAGTATGCTAGGGTGTAGATTTTTAGATAGTACCCAGCGACTCCCGGCATCGTTCAGTAGCACGGGGTTATTAAAATTATGCCACTAATTATCACACGCCTAAAGTATGTTTAATCAGTCCACCGAGTGAAAGTGTGCTGAGCTGATCGACATACATATTTCTAACATTTATTCTACAGTCGTACACGTGACTTCGGCGACTTTTTTTCTTCAAGTCGTAAAAATCACTTCAGATCGTATCGATCGATCTTCAAGGCAACAATTACTGCGTTTTTCGACATTAAGACTTGTTAATACACATTTTTCCCGTGATCAGAATGTTAATCAGGAACTTCACACTGAACTGCTGAGGCGTCAGAGAGAAAGCTATCAGACAGTAACGTCTGGAGTAGCGGCGTACGGACTGCAAGTCTGCATTTTGCTCCATAATGACGCACTTGCACACATCTTCAAAAAGTTATTGAGCAAATGCAATGTAATTGTTGCCTCGCACCCCCAGTTTTCGTCACATCTCTTTCCATATGCCCTTTGATCCTCCCTGTTAGAAATCCAGGGAAAAAACGGCGAGAAACCGTAAGATATGGCAACAAAAGAAGCACGGTAAATGTTGAAATGAATGGGAGAAGTGCCATCGAACATGTAGGGGAGTATTTTAACAGTGGCTAAATGGAATTGCAGTAAGTTTTTTATGGCCTTCCCTCGTGTATGTAATTATATATTCAGACCACTTCCCTTTTTAAATATTTTGATATGTTGCTACTTTTTGCTAAAATCAGATAAATTAATCCATCCCTCCTACAACAACACTCAATGTCCTAGAATAACAATGCGAGAATAGAGGTTTACGAATGTAAGTACATTTTAAAAATATAAAAACAAATTTTTTTCTGGGTACTCTATGTATATGTATTATGTGTATGTTACGTAGGCAAACCAGCCGCTGTGGCCCAATGTCAGCTGCTTTGCCTCAGAAACTGATGTCCGAGGTTAACTCCCCATAAGGGGAAGCAAAAGTAGGCACATCTGATGAACCCCAATTACAGCATAACACGTGTCATGCTTTATCAAATATTATGATGCAGGCCTAGTTTAACTGCAATATATATATATATAAAAAAGGAAGAAAAATGTTAAGTGTTATTTCCATGCTGAAAAGGAAAGAAGGTTGAAGACGCCTTTCAGCTGCATAGCCCTCACCAGGTGCGTGACTAAACAGGTAGAATATATGGTGGGAAGAGGACAACAATGCCAGTACAGATGAAAGGAGAAAAGATCAGAAAAGGCTGCAACTTGAGAAGATGAAGTGAGAGATTAAAAGTTAGTCATTAAAACTTGGAGAAATTCAGGGTCTTTTCCCAGGCTGAGAATGAACTTAGGTGCTTCTTGGTGCTTCTTTTTTATTCTGAAATGTGTCTTTGAAGCCCTGTGAAAGAACACAGAGAGGTCAGTGTAGCTATAATTTAAGGGATATGAAATGTTCTACATTAGGGTTTGTGAGATCTTTGATTTAGATTGCTCCCTGAAAAAGGTCTTCTAGACATCTCCCCGTTTCACCTATATTCCTGGACACTTCCTTTAAGAAATGCAGTAGATACGATTTTTAGACTTGCAAGAGGCCCTTTATTTAACATTGCATTTACCAGAGAGATCAGATTCAAAGGTTGATCATAAATTTGACAATTACATAGTGGCTACTGTTGCAGCCTGGGGTCTCATTTATAAAACTTTGTATGGATTTAAGTATGAAAATACATGTACACCAAAAGCCTGGAAAAGGTGTACACATAGTGCAGCATTTTGCTCTCTCTTCTCTGTGTTCCAGGGTTTGGGGAAAAGTGTAAGAAGCTAGTGTCTGACTCACTATCACGTGGCACATGTAACAACACAATTCCTGTTACAATGAATAGTACAGGCCAAATGAAAAACTGGGGGTTCAGCCAGCTAACTTACCAACAATTTACAGCAACCATAAACAATACAATCACATCTGTCAAAGCTGCTTTGTGACAAAATAAAATAATCATAGGTTGATCCAGGTCACCGAACCATGACATTTGTCAGTTTTATCTTGCCATCACAGATGACTTGTTCATTAATGGAATGCAACTGCTTACAGTTAACAAAAGCAGCTTTATTCTTGCTAGGTGCCCTTAATGCAATGTGTGTGCAGTTAAGTGTTCTGATTGCATTAGGAAAACTGAGTTCTGCAGCAAAAAATGTTTTATGTGTGGACACCCACACAATATGAAAACTGGATATAGTGCATTGTCAGTGGTTTAATGTCCTTCAGCACAGTAGACTTTAATGGAGTGAACCGTGGCAGAGATATTCCTGACCTATCAGCTCCTTGAGAAGTGGATATGCTATAAAAATTGATAAAAATCCAAAAAAGTTCTTCAGTACAAATACGCAGGATTGGATCTCAAAAAGTCTCATCTAAAAAAAAGAAGTAAAATACACTCTGTATATCATATTCATCACTTTTGAGGTTTAATATTTATGAAACACCACACATTATAATAATGGCTCAGTAATATTACTGTATATGCGCGAATCATTTACCTGGTTTGGCTGCATTTCCCCATTTCTCTAAAACATAGCATACACATTGTTTTGAATTGTAAATATATATCTTTTAAAAATTCCAACGTTTGCATAGAAAGTTGTTCATGCAAGTTTTGCAGATCTGAGCCATAGTAAGGAAAGTTGCTCTCCTCTATAAAATGAGCTGTGGGTGAGAAGATTGTGTAGGTTAGCTTGTCAACAGAGGGAGATCAAGGGAAGGTTTACATAGATCCTATGTAAGGATCAGTCACTGATGATCTGACTAGATGCAATCTCTCTCTCAGGTCTACAGTCAATACAGTATTTTCACCACAACTCTACCCAGTTTATTAGTCATTCAGTTTTCCAGGACTTAAAATCTCTGTCTGTTTTAAGCCAGCTGGCTTGCAGAGTTACCTTCTCTACAGCTTCTTCCATCTCTGACAGGCTAAAAACTCTGCCTCTTTCATAGTTCCTTAGACTCCACGGACCTTGCTAGGGAGCAGCTTCGAGCCATTAAGATCAAAAGACCTTGCAAAATCTGATGTAAATCACTCAATATCCCTTGATCATAGATGCAATGGCCTCTCTGTTTATGTTCTTTCACAGGGCTTCAAAGAAACATTTTCAAAGAATACCAGAAGATAAGTTCATTAATAGCCTAGGATCACATATTTCTCCAAGTTCTAATGACCGACTAACTTCTTAACCTTTTCCTTTATCGTTTTTAATTACAGCTTTTTCTCATCATTTCTCTTTTCATCTGCCCTGGCTTTGTTCCCACTCTCCCCATATACATTTTTTTAACCGGCTAAACGTTGCATGCATTGCAAAGATTGTTGTGTGAAACCCAAACTGTCATTTTTTATTTGGTAAATTATCATTAATAACACACAAGCAAGTTGAACCAATAAAAACGGTGTATTTCATGACAAAAACATTGTCTTACTAAGAAGATCATAGAGGCCTGGACCGCAGTAGCTTTGACATATGGAACAGCAACCTACCATGGGCAATTTGCTGTCCATTGCTAGGTACACTCACACATCTTGGGTAAATTTAGACAGTTAACACAATACAAGCATACTTAAGAGGAACAACAATGCAGCACAATGGATAAGTGGAAGAGATGGTTAAAATCACACAAGAGCAGTGCAGTTGCCAGAATTGGAGTTCATACTTATCAGGCCACTTTTATTGCCTTTTTTTAATTTGTAAAAAGTCTTTCTGAGTAGGTAACATGACATCAGGTAAGTTGTGAAACACATTTTTGTGTTTAATAATTATTCTATTACCAACACTTGACTATCCAAATTAACTGCCATAACAATAAATATGTACTGAAATACTTAAAATTCAAAAATACTTTTAAGCTTATTGATGCCTGGATTAAAGTACTGCATTCTGATGCAGAAAACAATTTCCATCAATAGCACATTTTTCCAAACCAGTCACCAAATAGATGACATTTTTTCTCATTCAATATATTTTATTTTGAAATACAGAACTTGTTTTGACACTTGTACATCATGTCAAAAAAGCTTCTTTATTTTAAAAAGTATAAAGAACATATAAAAAAGCAACATTTTCATTGAAAAGTTAATTGGTGTTGCTTAACTGGTCCTAGGGTGTGCTCAGACTGCAATGGCCTTGTGCCTAATGCTTAATTGTATGGGCTCCAGCTCAACATAAGCAGATTTGGAAAATGGTAGGATGGGTGGACTAATTTTCTTTATCTGTATTTGACAATTTACCTTTTTTAGTGAAAATACAAAACAGTAAAAACAAAACTGTATAAAATTCATTTCTTGCCATGGATTTGGCATTTTCGTTATTATAAAAAAATTTATGACATACATAACATGACAACCTTTACTTTTTATTATCCGATAATTGTTCAAGAAGGACATTCAATAGAAGAATGAGAATTAAGTAAAGTCATGGCATGCACAATTAATAACAACTCATGCCAAAACAAGATCTCCAATAACAATAAACCTAATAGAACGGTTTTCAATTTATGGTTGTACCATATGAAATATACCTTGTGAAGCGGAACTTCAGTTATCAATGCAGAGCTGTAAGGAGCTGAAGGCTACTCTAGCATAATCGGGTGTAGGGCAGGAACTTACCTTGGGTGAAGCACAAATACTATACAGGACACACTCACCTACATACCTCAATAGTTGCTTGTCCCAGGCCAATTTAGTATCAACATGCGAGTGCTGCTGTCCCTAGAGTCCTGGATTCAGTCCCTATGGTTTTAGCAGATTTTCCCAATACCTCTGTGTCCTCTCCTCCAGATGGTATGGTTTTGTTTCCATATCAGAAAGATGCGTTTGCTATCTCAAGTAAAAAGACCATCAACCAAAGACCATCATTCATTCCACTGATGATGTGTGGTTAGTTAGGGAATAGCAAAGTTGCCAACTGCAGGTGAAGAAGTAAATCTTGGCTTCAGTTTTAAGTGAACTTGTGATTACATTTAATCAGTGTCAATGAAAAGGTGATTCAATATTTAACTGAAATAAATACAAGGGATCAAATTTAATGAAGCTATTAATTCTAAAGATCTGTTAAGTCTCCTAATATTTTATTTTCCTGCATTGCATTTATTTTACTAATATTTGGGTAAACTACGTATTTAGTTAATTCATTATTTGTAGCTCATTTAAAATATCTTTTTGTGCATCGCTGAGGCTTTTTAAATTCCATTATTGTTCTTTTTTAATACTCAAGTAGTACTGGAAAAACTATTTTGCCTTCCAAAGGTTAATTGGCAGCTCTATATTAGCCCAGTGAATGCATGTTTGCAAATGGAAAGAATTCGGTCCAGTGCTTGTTCCTACCTTTGTTAAGTGTGACCAGAATAGGCACAGTCTCACTGCAACTCTGAACTAAACAAGCAAGTTAGGAAACAGATCTGTGCATATCAACTTAACCCACATGTTTTGGATGCAAATGGAAAACCCCTGTGCGTGTGAGAAAATGAAAACTACATATAGGCAGTGACTTGGTCATGATTTGATTTCAGTGTTCTAGATTTGTGTGGCAGACGTGATACCAAGTTCAAAGGAAACACACACACAATCCAAAACATGTAATAAAAGTAAACAAAAAATATGGACAATAAGATGGTGTTTGATTTTGATGGATAATTAAAGAAGGTGAGATAAGAAGTGGTATTTCATTTAAGAAACAATTATTGAGGTAGATACACATAAGAGAAAAAGAACAGCATCTGATATACACTATGAGAGCTAGTCCTATTGTAGGTCATCATTTTAAATAGTGTACTATTAAATATGTAAATAACCAACACACAGAATAAATGCCCTGCATATGGTAAGGAAACAACTATTAACTGCTCTCATTATTAACAGTATTCAACAATGTTGCAGAATGCAAAGAAAATGTGATTGTTAAAACTTGCATCTCGTCCAAGGCAAAGTGGGCAAAATGGAAGTTTAATATAAGGAGGCAGTAGTGCCCAGAATTCCTTCAGATACGGGACTATAGAGCACACTGCTGCTGGTCCTAGACCCGCTACTGAATCACTTTGTGGTTTTAATCAAATCACCTTACCTGCTAGGACCCCTCTTGGCAAAAAAAATATGAAAACTGTTGTACTAAACAGATAAAAGCCATATGATCTGGTACACTGACGGGGAATATATAAAATTGCAATTATGCTGGTTAATTCTCCATCAGACACAGTAAAAATCCCAAGCAAGTTATTTAACTAGTCAGTGGCAATCTTTTAAAATCTTTTAACAGTTCATTATAATCAGTGTAAAGCCTTTGCAATAGATTATGAAAAGAAACACAATATTAAAAGAGCAGGGTGGTAAGATGAGTAACCACCAATTACTTTGTGACTCATAGAGGTATTTACCATATTTAATGGTAATCAGTTTAAAAATCAGGACTCCATCAAACTTCAAGAATCTCAGAATGTATTACACTGGAATATTTGGTGTGCAAGTTACCCTCACTTGCATGCTGTGTAAGCCTGAATCAAATCATTGAAACTGATAGTAGATCATAATGAAGGCATATCAGATAGTAAATCAACATGTGATTTGAAATTGGTATTAACCAAACACATAAATGTAAACTTCA
Organism: Polypterus senegalus; assembly: GCF_016835505.1. Classification (NCBI taxonomy): domain Eukaryota; kingdom Metazoa; phylum Chordata; class Cladistia; order Polypteriformes; family Polypteridae; genus Polypterus; species Polypterus senegalus. The sequence goes on from NC_053168.1 coordinate 98,817,604, forward strand.
TGGCATAAGCAATGACAAGTCAATTCGAAGTAACAAAATGCTATGCAAGAAATTTCTCCTCAAAAAGATATTTGCTTGTTAAGGTATTTGATTCAAGTTATAGCTGAAAACATTTAAGAAAAAATTTCCAAATTTATCTGGTCTTAAGTATTTATATAGAATCTTTCATAACAGCTTCAGTATTCACTAGTCTCCAATTATATCACAGTGCTAGTACCATTTATGTTATTAGCATTGTGTCCCATGTATTTGTAGACAGCCAGGCAGATTCCGCCTGCAACATGATTTCAAATCCAAGATTTATGTTGCATTACAGAAGAATGATAACAGACTTTCCTAGATGTAAAACAAATTTGAGAAAGATAGACTATCATGGATATTTAAACACACCATGACATATGTTGATTGGCAATATTTACCAATTTTAAAATAGGACTTTTTGATGAAACTACAAACAATACAATTTTTAAATATTCTAGTCTTAACTACCTTTTATTTCCAGGTGCTTTTTGTAAAGTGCTTTGAGATTAATCATATTTTGCAAAATTTAAACATTTCAAAGTTTAGTAGCAAGAGCCACCAGTGGACTGCCAAGTGAATTTGCTTTAATAATAATTAATTACATTTATATAGTGCTTTTTCTTGCTACTCAAAGCACTTTACATAGACAGACTTCAACCACCACCAATGTGTAGCACTCACCTGGATGATGTGATGGCATGCGCCAGTATGTTCACCATACATTAGTTATAAGGTGGTGAATGGGTAAGAGAGATAGGCAATTAGAGACATGGAATGAATAGGGAGCTAGAATGGACAAGAGTCAAAACCTCGTATTTATGTCGTCTAAATGATAGCATCATATTTACAATACAGTGTCCCTGTTACTGCACTTGGGCATTGGGATTCACACACAGACAACAATACTGGCCACACCAACAGCTCCTGTGTTCAAATTGATTTCTTAAGGAAAAGGTTTGCCATTGTACACTTTCATTACTTATCAAAATTTTTTGGTGGTTAGCCCCATTTCTGGACTGGTGACTCTGAACTATGCATATCTACAACTGTATATTACAGGTACAACATTTTGAAGTGATGCCCACCATGAAATATGCTATTACAAAATACTGAGAGTGATTCATAAGACAGAGAGTATATTTGAGACCCTTATTATTAACCTAAATCTATACTTTGCATTTCTTTTAATAGACATCCTAATGACATAGAATACTAAAGTGTGAGGTGACTTAAAAGTCAAACTACTTTGTTACAGGACCATCCTTATAACCATAGCAATATGCCCTCCTCAAAAATGATCGGTTTGCACAATTCAGATACCCAATTACCACCACCTTTTATTTTCCCGTCATTGCTGCAGACCATTCCAAATGCATTTTTGAAGCCCTTCATCTCAATTAAACATGGCATACATATTGTACTTACACCTGACATTCCCTCAGAAAAGCAGTACAACTCCCAATCCTCCTCAATAAATCCCAGTAGTTTACTTTAGGGCCTGTTCTGCAACTCAACCATGAATATGAAATGACAAAATTGAAACTATCATGCCAAAGAAACCCCACCTTTATCAAAGCAACACATTCCACCATATCATTCAGGTAGATTTCCTCTGAAACTGAAAATGGCATATTTGAGTGTCACCCCATCAACACCTTTATTTAAAAGCACCGCAATCCAGGCCCCTGACCCACCTCCTTTTATATCAATGCATATTCACTATTTCCTGTCAAAACAGTAAAACCATGATATCTACCGAACCAAGACGTCTTAGAAACCATCCCCCATACCATCCAATACAGACCAGGTTTACTAACAAACAAAGGAGCTCCCCCTATTAATTGTTGTGTTTTCATTAACAACAAAGAGTATTTTTCCAAAAACACAATTATCAAGCAAGCATGTAGCCATGGCTCAGGTGTGCAAGTAGGACTCTGGCAAGTACTCCAGACTCCAAAATGACAGGAAAAAAAGTTATTTACCAGCTGCTAAGGTTATTCCCTTTTGCTGCTTCCTGAGATATGATTTTGCATTTTTAACATGTGAAGATTATATCAATCTTTTTTTCAGTAAGGGGTAGCAGTGGGAAGTCAAGGCACTTTCTTTCACTCTTTAATCCGCACAGTGTGAATACCTTTATGTACAGTTTTATTGCCAGTATTTGCACAAACTAAGCACATATCTATAAATACACAGGTAACAAATAGTGGAAAAGAGAATGTTACAATGAAATCCAAAAGTCACACTATATTCCTGACGGAGCTGAAACACAAGACAGATGGCAACACTGGACATTTCTGCCTTTGTGGTTTAAATACATTTCTACAGCTTTCTCTCCCCAGTCAGACTCTCCCAAAGACCTGGCATATTAATATGTATCCGCCCATCCCAACTCTCATCCCTTCTCTCCCCCCCCACCCCCGATAAGCCACCAGAGGACATACTGCGAGTACTTGTGCAGTGGGTTCCACTCAGTGGTATCTTGCTTGAAGAACGGGTGCTGCTGGCAGGTGTGGTTCATGATTAAGGCTCTTCTGCTCTCTCCTGCGAGTGTGCCGACAGGTTGCCGCTTTTGGGACTGGGTTGTCAATTAAAAACTGGACAGTTCTGGCCAGGCTCCGCCCCCCCCTTGCTGGTGGAGCAGGCTAGTTCAACCCTGCCTTAGAGCCGCCGCCCTCCTCCCTCCAGAGACGGAATAGAATTTGAATGCAGCCACATAAATGGTTTATTTGAAACATAGCTAAGCTTTGAAGCATTCCTCCAAATCATTAATAGGCTTTTTATTTATAAAACTAACACTGTAAATTTAAGGGACCCCCAAGCGGGCACTGGCAGGCCATTTAGTAATCTCCTCCTCTTGACTCCTCTCTATTTCCTAACACTGTACCACTGGACTTTGGAGTTTACATGCAGGCTTGAGGGACAAAAAGAACTCCAGCTGTGTAGGACGTTTTCTTTGATGGCCGCCCATTCACTTGCTCACTCTTTCCTCTGAAGATGCAATTCTCAGCGCAAGAGCTCCTCACTAGCTCTGCCCCGAGATGTCTGATGTAGGGTCACTGCTGCCACTCCCGCTCTGCGCCCGCTTAATGTATAGGTTTAACAATTTCAGCTGAGGAAAACATCAGAGAGTAAGAGATCAATTAGAAAAGTTTTTGGGATTTTTGGAAAAGTGATATCAACAAAAGAGCCTTGCAGTTCTCCTACCTTGCTGCCAGTAAGCTGGCTGAGGTGAGGCTTGAGGTCTTCTCCTATGACAGCGTGGATGGCCACAAGACAGAAGACACATGCCTTTCGTACACTGCTTTCAGAATTATCATAGCCCTGGGAAAAATGTGAAAAGTGAGAAAATCTCATGAGTAGCACCATCTTATTAAATGGCCATGTATTTTCATCAACTGTCAAGGCAGGTATGTGCAAGCATCACAAGTTATTTCTGTAACAAAACTGCTTTTGACAGTAGCCCTGGGCTTCTAATTATGCATTAGCAATACTGAACAAATATGCTCTTACAATCACATAATAATTTGCTGATTGTAAGACAGAAAGCACAACTTCTATCTTTGTCTTACACATTTACAAGTTTTAGGTAACAATCCATGAAAATATGTTTGTCTTAGGCTTTATTTTATATAACTCCTTTCCTCAATGAACATTTAACTTGGAACATATAAATTCAGATATATGTATTAATGGCATCTATACAGCTTTAAGATGTGGAGATTTTTCTGCTCATTAATAAGATTCTCTCCAACTGAAGTGCGACTTTCTCAGTATTTCCATGGCATGTACACAAAGTGATGGCCAAGGTAACGACTGCCTGCCTCCTGAGTACCTTTTGGCACTCTGTTCTAATATGACTTCTCACCAAAGGTCAATATACAACATTTTCTGCATATGAAGGACTCAAAGGGGGAGCGGATAATACTGTATCATTTTTCTAAAGTAAGGGACATAATAAACTGAACTGGTATACAGCATCTAGACCCCAAGAGAAAAAAGCAAAGCAAACTAATCCACTGCTACAGAAAAGTAGATATATCTCAGTGCCCTCGTAGTAGTGTAAGTGCCAGACACATGCCCATCCCGTGGGAACGAGGAACCAAACCACAACAAAAGAGGATTTTTATTAAAGACAGATGAAAAGCTAATTTGGCACCACCTACACAACCTTGGTCTGGATTTAGTGGTTTAGAAAATGACACGGCATGTCTAATTTTCAAAAGTGGTCTACCTGTATGAGGCCAGGGATAATCTCTGGAAGCAGCTGAGCCAGGGTCTCTCGTGGCACTCTGTCAATCACCTTGGTCTGCATCTTTATGGCTGCCAAGTTTATGGGATAGTCAGCAGTCTGGATGATAGGACAGAGCACCTTGATGCACTGGTCTGGGCTAATGGATGTTGCCAACATTGCTGCAGCTTCCTCAGCTGCACGCACAACCTACATGAAAATGCAGTTTATTAAGAGCAAGTAACAGGCACCCTAAAATTGAGTTTTCTGAAAAAAAGTGAAGGCAAGCCTAACCTCTTTATGTGGATCTTTATGGGCCTCCAGGGTCTTCATGATGGTCAATTCAGCATAGTTCTTGAATCTTGCAGGCTGCTTGTTGAGTATTTCTTTCAGCACCCGCAAGGCTAAGGCTCTGATGGCATGCTGTGGATGGTCAGGGAAAAAGATTTACTTTGTAAACAATTATGCTCTACATCACTAACTGTGACTGTCCGGCACGTCGTCTGAAGTGGCATTAGAACGACACCCTGGCAGATAGACTTATGGGAGGAGTCATTTTAACGCAAGTCTCTCAACGGGGACTACTTCAGGATGCAATGATTTTTTCAGGTATCCAACCAAACATGACTGGGACCCAATGAATCTTAAATGCTAAGGTAGATTATGTTTTTTATTCCTCATATCAAAATATTTAAAACTCACAATTACATAAGTCAAAACATACCTCTCTGTCACCAAGTGTCTCAAGCAGCAGAAGCAAAATGGTTTTGAAATGCTCATCCCACACCACCAGCAGGCTGTCCCGGATGAGCTTCATAAGTTCACAAAGAGCTGTCTTACGTTCCTCCACTCTCTCATTGTGGTTGGATAGCTCTTTGAGTAACTCAGCCACCATCTCTGACTGTATCTGGTTACTATCTGTGAAAAGAGCAATTCAAAGCACACATTTTTATCCACTGAGGTCTCCTGCAAGGCTGCACCTACATCTTAGGACAAAGCCCTTGACTTGTGCAAGTGTTCCTTCCACCTGCTGGGTCTAAGAAGGCAGCTCATGGAAGGTGAAGAATCCAACTCTTAATGAATAGATACCCACCAAACTTTATTTTCATAAAGTAGCCTTCACAGATCAAGGCACTATATGAAACAAAGAAATATGGCAGAATAAATCAAAGAAAAAACAACAAAAGGTAGTTTAAACATGCACATTCTAAGTAAGCCTGAAGCTGCCAAACCATCCTGGAATTCAAAGGTTAATTACAGAAGAACAATTGCCTTAACTCTACATGTGGCTTGATAAGTTTAAACAGTGATGGCTATCGGGCTGCACTGAACACGTACATTCTCAGAATAAACATTTAATTTCTTAGCTTATACAAAACTTGATGCCACCATCCACTGATTCTGGAGGTTCTGTACATCACTCAGTCCAAAGGGAATCTATAGTATGAAAGACCCGAGGGTAGCTGCATTCATAGAAGCCCATAGATGGTGCTGTGAGGAAACCACTGGAATTCTTCACACAGCTTGACAAACTTATTTGCTAATAACCCTGAGCCACATAAACCACAAGAAGGCCCTAAACCACCCATCCACATATTTTCTGAACACTCTCCAAGTCTACCAACTGGTCTCTGCAGAGAGCACATGCCACAGTTGTTTTGAAAACAAGATGTGGCTGGCCTCCTGTTTCTATTACAAACACAAAAAGCTTATTCCAGTCCACATCAGAGCAGCTTTAACTAGATTCTAAAATGACAGGCAAAGAGCAGGAAGTGACAATAGTGTAGCATTAGAAGCCAAAATCATTTCTCACAAAATGTCTGGGAGTGCATGGTATACTTGGGTGACAACAAAAGATTTGCTGAGTTATGGAGTCAGTTCCATTTGAAGCAAGCAAGGCCAACTTTTCCTTTATTAAAGAAGCAATTGAAGAATGCTCACCTTCAGGAAATTGCTCAGCATCATCATCAAACATGGCCTCTCTCAAGGCTGACTTGGAGTAAAGACTGCTGAAGGAATCTGAATAATTGAAAGGGTTGTAGTCACGGGAACGAGGACTGGAATGCAGCAGTGGCATGGTGTTCAGAAGAGATGTCTTGTTATCCAAAGCAGTACGGCCAGAATCGGGCCCATCTCCAGAGGCTCTGCCCTCCAAAATGTCAGATCCAACTCCACCCTATATTTTAATACATAGATGGAAGAAAATTACAACTTAAACAGGAAAGGGGTAAATGTCATCAATGCCTGTTAAGTAATAAGTGCCAAGACTCACAGCTTCTCCATCACTATCCTTTTTGAAGTCCCGCCTGAGGGGCTCGTTCATGTCCTCCTGGCTCCGGAAGCTGAAATTCTGAATGGCCTCAGTAACACCTCGCAGGGAGCTGTAGATGTCCTCAGTATTTAAGTTTTCTGTATCATAATCAAATGCACTGCAGGATTGGAGGTGTTAAGAAAAAGTATGATGGTTCAGAAAGCTTAAAGGATTATGATGCAAGGGTAGGCCAGACATCAAGAAAACCGTAGTTAGAATACTAAGATTTCTGTGACAGACAAGCAGTATTATACTTACCTTGGTGACAAGGTGTTCTGAGATGTGTTGGTTGGTGAGGTGAGTGGACTGGACCAGTTAGCAGGTGAACGAGGAGTTGGTCGAGTTAGTGGGCTTCCAGTTGGTGGCTAAAGGAAGCAAATACCCTTGATTAAATCACACGTTGTAATAAGTGATGCTGTACACCACCATATTAGCTCAGTGGTAGCGCTGCTACTTGACAGAAAGGAGATTGTGGATTCGCTTCCTAAGTCCTCCCTGAGTGGAGAGCATTTTGAGCAGTGAAAAAAGAGCTACAGTGGTGTGAAAAACTATTTGCCCCCTTCCTGATTTCTTATTCTTTTGCATGTTTGTCACACAAAATGTTTCTGATCATCAAACACATTTAACCATTAGTCAAATATAACACAAGTAAACACAAAATGCAGTTTTTAAATGATCGTTTTTATTATTTAGGGAGAAAAAAAAAATCCAAACCTACATGGCCCTGTGTGAAAAAGTAATTACCCCCTGAACCTAATAACTGGTTGGGCCACCTTTAGCAGCAATAACTGCAATCAAGCGTTTGCAATAACTTGCAATGAGTCTTTTACAGTGCTCTGGAGGAATTTTGGCCCACTCATCTTTGCAGAATTGTTGTAATTCAGCTTTATTTGATGGTTTTCTAGCATGAACCGCCTTTTTAAGGTCATGCCATAGCATCTCAATTGGATTCAGGTCAGAACTTTGACTAGGCCACTCCAAAGTCTTCATTTTGTTTTTCTTCAGCCATTCAGAGGTGGATTTGCTGGTGTGTTTTGGGTCATTGTCCTGTTGCAGCACCCAAGATCGCTTCAGCTTGAGTTGACAAACAGATGGCCGGACATTCTCCTTCAGGATTTTTTGGTAGACAGTAGAATTCATGGTTCCATCTATCACAGCAAGCCTTCCAGGTCAGGAAGCAGCAAAACAACCCCAGACCATCACATTACCACCACCATATTTCACTGTTGTTATGATGTTCTTTTTCTGAAATGCTGTGTTCCTTTTACGCCAGATGTAACGGGACATTTGCCTTCCAAAAAGTTCAACTTTTGTCTCATCAGTCCACAAGGTATTTTCCCAAAAGTCTTGGCAATCACTGAGATGTTTCTTAGCAAAATTGAGATGAGCCCTAATGTTCTTTTTGCTTAACAGTGGTTTGCGTCTTGGAAATCTGCCATGCAGGCCGCTTTTTGCCCAGTCTCTTTCTTATGGTGGAGTCGTGAACACTGACCTTAATTGAGGCAAGTGAGGCCTGCAGTTCTTTAGACGTTGTCCTGGGGTCTTTTGTGAACTCTCGGATGAGTCGTCTCTGCGCTCTTGGGGTAATTTTGGTCGGCCGGCCACTCCTGGGAAGGTTCACCACTGTTCCATGTTTTTGCCATTTGTGGATAATGGCTGTCACTGTGGTTCGCTGGAGTCCCAAAGCTTTAGAAAAGGCTTTATAACCTTTACCAGACTGATAGATCTCAATTACTTCTGTTCTCATTTGTTCCTGAATTTCTTTGGATCTTGGCATGATGTCTAGGTTTTGAGGTGCTTTTGGTCTACTTCTCTGTGTCAGGCAGCTCGCTCCTATTTAAGTGATTTCTTGATTGAAACAGGTGTGGCAGTAATCAGGCCTGGGGGTGGCTACGGAAATTGAACTCAGGTGTGATACACCACAGTTAGATTATTTTTAACAAGGGGCAATTACTTTTCACACAGGGCCATGTAGGTTTGGATTTTTTCTCCCTAAATAATAAAAACCATCATTTAAAAACTGCATTTTGTGTTTACTTGTGTTATATTTGACTAATGGTTAAATGTGTTTGATGATCAGAAACATTTTGTGTGACAAACATGCAAAAGAATAAGAAATCAGGAAGGGGGCAAATAGTTTTTCACACCACTGTATATAAATGTAAAGGATTGTTATTATTTTTTTTTTGTATTCATAACGAAAATATGTACAGTTCAAAAAGCAAAGCATGTTTCTTTGTTTGATTTTGGAAGCCTACCTGTGCTGAGTTGCCACTATTACGCAGATGATTCTGCAGCAGTTTGGTTGCGCTGTCTTGGAAGGTTTTTGGCAATGCACCTAATAGCATGGTGAATTCCGGTGTATTGAGCTGGAACAAAGAGATCAAAACGGCCTGTGCAGCCTGCAACATGGAAAATCAATTTAAGTGTCACTTGCATATCCAGTGATTATTTCATGTAATTCCTAATCTGCATTCAGTTCTGCCAGTAAGATTGAAAAAAAACATTAGATAAAAAGGGAATAAGTAGTACATACACATATTACACCTTACATCATACAATATACATTGCATAAACTATGCAACATAAAATGTACAGTAGGCCTTGTGAAAGTATTCATCCACCTTGAAGTTTCTCCTGGTTTTGTCACATTACAATCTAGAATTAAAGAGGATTTCATGTAATGGACTTAACAATATAGTTCAAATTGTTGAAGTGGAATGAAAATAAAATACATTGTATATATATATATATATATATATATATATATATATATATATATATATATATATATATATATATATATATATATATATATATATACACACATATACAGGGTGGGCCATTTATATGGATACACCTTAATAAAATGGGAATGGTTGGTGATATTAACTTCCTGTTTATGGCACATTAGTATATGTGAGGGGGGAAACTTTTCAAGATGGGTGGTGACCATGGTGGCCATTTGGAAGTCGGCCATTTTGGATCCAACTTTTGTTTTTTCAATAGGAAGAGGGTCTTGTGACACATCAAACTTATTGGGAATTTCACAAGAAAAACAATGGTGTGCTTGGTTTTAACGTAACTTTATTCTTTCATGAGTTATTTACAAGTTTCTGACCACTATAAAATGTGTTCAATGTGCTGCCCATTGTGTTGGATTGTCAATGCAACCCTCTTCTCCCACTCTTCACACACTGATAGCAACACTGCAGGAGAAATGCTAGCACAGGCTTCCAGTATCCGTAGTTTCAGGTGCTGCACATCTCGTATCTTCACAGCATAGACAATTGCCTTCAGATGACCCCAAAGATAAAAGTCTAAGGGGATCAGATCGGGAGACCTTGGGGGCCATTCAACTGGCCCACGATGACCAATCCACTTTCCAGGAAACTGTTCATCTAGGAATGCTCGGACCTGACACCCATAATGTGGTGGTGCACCATCTTGCTGGAAAAACTGGAACGTACCCGCTTCAGTGCATAAAGAGGGAAACGCATCATCATGTAGCAATTTTGCATATCCAGTGGCCTTGAGGTTTTCATTGATGAAGAATGGCCCCACTATCTTTGTACCCCATATACCACACCATACCATCAATTTTTTTGTTCCAACAGTCTTGGAGGGATCTATCCAATGTGGGTTAATGTCAGACCAATAGCGGTGGTTTTGTTTGTTAACTTCTCCATTCACATAAAAGTTTGCCTCATCACTGAACAAAATCTTCTGCGTAAACTGAGGGTCCTGTTCCAATTTTTGTTTTGCCCATTCTGCAAATTCAGTGCGCCGATCTGGGTCATCCTCGTTGAGATGCTGCAGTAGCTGGAGTTTGTAAGGGTGCCATTTGTGAGCAGCTAATATCCGCCAAGGGGATGTTCGACTAATGCCACTCTCCAGTGACATGCGGCGAGTTCTACGCTGTGGGCTCTTGCTGAATGAAGCTAGGACAGCCACTGATGTTTCTTCATTAGTGACAGTTTTCATGCGTCCACATTTTGGCAAATCCAATACTGAACCAGTTTCACGAAACTTAGCAAGCAGTTTGCTAACTGTAGCATGGGAGATGGGTGGTCTCGTAGGGTGTCTTGCATTAAAATCTGCGGCAATGACCCGGTTACTGCGTTCACCAGACATCAACACAATTTCTATCCGCTCCTCACGTGTTAACCTCTGCGACATGTCAATGGCTGTAAACAAAGAGAAACTTGTAAATAACTCATGAAAGAATAAAGTTACGTTAAAACCAAGCACACCATTGTTTTTCTTGTGAAATTCCCAATAAGTCTGATGTGTCACATGACCCTCTTCCTATTGAAAAAACAAAAGTTGGATCCAAAATGGCCGACTTCCAAATGGCCACCATGGTCACCACCCATCTTGAAACGTTTCCCCCCTCACATATACTAATGTCCCACAAACAGGAAGTTAATATCACCAACCATTCCCATTTTATTAAGGTGTATCCATATAAATGGCCCACCCTGTATATATATATATATATATATATATATATATATATATATATATATATATATATATATATATATATATATATATATATATATATATATATATATATACACACACAGTGGAGGAAATAATTATTTGACCCTCACTGATTTTGTAAGTTTGTCCAATGACAAAGAAATGAAAAGTCTCAGAACAGTATCATTTCAATGGTAGGTTTATTTCAACAGTGGCAGATTGCACATCAAAAGGAAAATCGAAAAAATAACTTTAAATAAAAGATAGAAATTGATTTGCATTTCATTGAGGGAAATAAGTTTTTGAACCCTCTAACAAAAAAAGACTTAATACTTAGTGGAAAAACCCTTGTTTGCAAGCACAGAGGTCAAACGTTTCTTGTAATTGATGACCAAGTTTGCACACATTTTAGGAGGAATGTTGGTCCACTCCTCTTTGCAGATCATCTCTAAATCCCTAAGGTTTCGAGGCTGTCTCTCTGCTACTCTGAGCTTGAGCTCCCTCCATAGGTTTTCTATTGGATTAAGGTCCGGAGACTGACTAGGCCACTCCATGACCTTAATGTGCTTCTTCTGAGCCACTCCTTTGTTGCCTTTGCTGTATGTTTTGGGTCATTGTCGTGCTGGAACACCCATCCACGACCCATTTTCAGTTTCCTGGCAGAGGGAAGGATATTGTCGCTCAGGATTTCACGATACATGGCTCCGTCCATTTTCCCGTTAATGCGATTAAGTTGTCCTGTGCCCTTAGCAGAAAAACACCCCCAAAGCAAAATGTTTCCACCCCCATGCTTGACGGTGGGGACGGTGTTTTGGGGGTCATAGGCAGCATTTTTCTTCCTCCAAACACAGCGAGTTGAGTTAATGCCAAAGAGCTCTATTTTGGTCTCATCAGACCACAGCACCTTCTCCCAGTCACTCTCTGAATCATTCAGGTGTTCATTGGAAAACTTCAGACGGGCCTGCACATGTGCCTTCTTGAGCAGGGGACCTTGCAGCCCTGCAGGATTTTAATCCATTGCGGTGTAATGTGTTTCCAATGGTTTTCTTGGTGAATGTGATCCCTGCTAATTTGAGGTCATTAACTAACTCCTCCCGTGTAGTTCTAGGATTCTTTTCACCTTTCTCAGAACCATTGACACCCCACGAGGTGAGATCTTGCGTGGAGCCCCAGAGCGAGGTCGATTGATGGTCATTTTGTGCTCCTTCCATTTTGAACAATCGCACCAACAGTTGTCACCTTCTCTCCCAGCTTCTTGCTAATGGTTTTGTAGCCCATTCCAGCCTTGTGCAGGTCTACAATTTTGTCTCTGACATCCTTGGACAGCTCTTTGGTCTTTCCCATGTTGTAGAGTGTGGAGTCTGCTTGATTGATTGATTCTGTGGACAGGTGTCTTTTATACAGGTGACTAGTTAAGACAGGTGTCCTTAATGAGGGTGACTAATTGAGTAGAAGTGTCTAACCACTCTGTGGGAGCCAGAACTCTTAATGGTTGGTAGGGGTTCAAAAACTTATTTCCCTCAATGAAATGCAAATCAATTTCTATCTTTTATTTAAAGTTATTTTTGATTTTCCTTTTGATGTGCAATCTGCCACTGTTGAAATAAACCTACCATTGAAATGATACTGTTCTGAGACTTTTCATTTCTTTGTCATTGGACAAACTTACAAAATCAGTGAGGGGTCAAATAATTATTTCCTCCACTGTATATATATATATATATTTTGTCACGCTTGGGTCACAGATTTGCACAGAGACACAGAAGGTCGTAGAAAAAAAAGAAGGATTTTTATTCTGACACCGCAAACACATGAGCTTAAACGTGCTCCATGACAAGTCAGATATAACAGTTCCGCTAGGAGCAGAGAGAGATAAAAGCAAACAATCAATTCCCAAACTGACAGGCGCTGCAAGGCTTATAAGTCGGCGAGTACCGCTGAGGCTTGTATTACGCGTATAGTGCAAGGATAAGGAGCAATGTGTAGTCAGTGTTTCAGGGTTTGTGGTTTTCCCAGGGCGTCTGTCTCTATTTGGGGTGCGATCAGCCCTCCAGCTCACACCCTCCCCCTCAGCTTTATTCACATTCCTGTGAATCAAGCGACTCTCTGTACTAGGTTCATTTAGTCGTGATAACACGCCTGCGTTGGCGTGTTCAGAACCTGGTCGGTGCTTTACTGTGAAACTGTAAGGTTGTAAACCCAGAAACCATCTCATTAGACGAGAGTTTGTATCTTTCTGTCGGTACAACCACTGGAGTGGAGCATGATCAGTTACCAAAGTGAAGTTTCGTCCCCACAAGTAATAGCGAAGCGCTTCCACAGCACACCTAATTGCCAAGCATTCTTTCTCAATTGTAGAATAATTGCGTTACCTAGGAAGTAATTTCCTACTCAAATATGTGATTGGATGTTCTTCTCCATCAAAAATTTGTGACAGGACTGCGCCACACCAAATGCACTTGCGTCTGTTTGCAAGATAAAATCTTTTGTGAAATCCGGGTTCCTTAGAACCGGGTAAGAAGACAATGCTTTTTTTAAATCGTTGAAAGAACGTTCGCAATTTTCTGTCCACAAGACAGGTCGGTTTTTTCTGCCTCTAGTAAGTTCTGTAAGAGGAGCAGCTCTATGTGCAAAATTTGGAATGAATTTTCTGTAGTAACCAGCGAGTCCCAGAAAGGCGTACTTGTTTCTGTGTCTCAGGTCTCGGGTAAACAAGCATTTCTTCTATTTTCCTTAATTGTGGCCTAAGTAAACCCTTGCCCATAGAATAGCCTAAGTAATGAGTCTCGGACATGCCTAGTTTACATTTCTTAGGGTTAGCAGTAAGGCCAGCCTGTCTCAAGCTTTCAAGAACGGCTTGAAGCCGCTCTAAGTGTGTTTTCCAATCATTGCTAAAAATCACGACATCGTCAAGGTATGCCCCAGCATATTCAGAGTGAGGACGTAGGATCTGATCCATCATACGCTGAAAAGTTAGAGGTGCCCGTGAAGACCAAACGGAGTCTTGTAAATTCATAGAGTCCGTCAGGAGTCGCAAATGCCGTTTTCTCACAACTGCTAGCCTCTAAAGGCACCTGCCAATAGCCTTTCGTGAGATCTAGCGTGGAGATATAGCTCGCCTGACCCAGTTTTTCCAACAGTTCATCGACACGGGGCATGGGATAAGCATCAATTTAGAGACCTTATTCAAGCGTCTGAAATCGATACAGAACCGAACCGAACCGTCTTGCTTTGGGACTAATACGACTGGGCTGCACCAGTCACTTTTACTTTCACGAATTACACCCAGTGTCAGCATCTTTTTACCTCTTCACAATATTTGCGCTTCGGTATCCGAACGGCCGCATCTGTCTGCGAACATCAGGTGCAGTGGTAATTTTATGTTTTGTAATGTTAGTCTTGCCTGGTAAATCTGAAAAGACATCAGTGTTCCGTTCTATCAAAGATAACAGTTCTGTCTTTTGCGTGTCAGTAAGATCGTTACCAATGGTAACATCGGACTGAGAAACAGCAGCCAAGGAAGTGTTAACCTCTTGTCGGTCGTGCCATTCCTTCAAGAGGTTAATGTGTAAAATCTGGAATGGTTTGCGCCGCCGGTATTCTAACCTTGTAATTTACGGACTCATACGCTCCTCAATAATGGCGGGCCCTGCCATTTAGCTAAGAATTTGTGTGGATCCGAGGGAACCAGTACCAAAACACGATCGCCAGGTTTGAACTCACGGAGCTTGCTGCCTATCGTAAAGACGCTTCTGAGTTTCCTGTTCTCGTTGTTGGTGTTCCACAGCAATAGAGGAAAGCATAGAAATTCTGTCTTGCAACGAAATTAGTCGATCTGCAAAGCTTGGACCCTTAGCTGCTCTCTCGTTTCCTATCCATTCCTCACGCACCACATCCAGGATGCCTGCGCCCTGCCGAATAACAACTTCGAAGGGACTCAAGCCAGTGGACGCCTGTGGTGATTCTCGCACGCGTACAAAACAAAAGGTAGGACAGTGTTCCATGTTGTGGGATCATTATGAGCAACTCGCCTGATCATCTGTTTCAATGTTTTGTTAAATCGCCGGTTAAACCATTCGTTTGAGGATGGTAAACAGTAGTACTCAATTTCTTAATAGCAAAGCTGTCACACAATTGTTTCATCACGAGAAGTGAAAGGTGTGCCCTGATCAGTTAAGATTTCTCTAGGGATACCAATACGAGTAAAAGTTTCACATAGTGCTTTGGCTACAGCCGAAGAGTTGGCCTTTTCAGCGATCATTTCTGGATATCGTGTCGCATAATCAACCAACACCAGCAAATATTGGTACCCATCCTTAGTCTTAGGTAATGGTCCCACAATATCTAATCCCACACGCTGAAAGGGAACTTCCAATATGGGCATAGGACAAAGGGGAGCCGAGGAGGCTTATAAGCAGAGACGATCTGGCAGTCTGGACATGAAGTACAAAATCGTTCAACATCTTTTCCCATATTAAGCCAATAAAATCGTTTTGATAACCGGTCTCTAGTTTTGTCGGCACGAGGTGCCCCCAAGATGTGTGAATGTGCCAGATGCAAAACAGTTTCCCTATGTGCTTCAGGTACCACCAGTTGTTCAATAAATTCCCCCTCCAAATGATCTGAGATCACTCTGAAAAGGCAACCGTCCTTTTCTATAAAGTGTGGGGTTTTCACACCCCCGGAATTACGCTCTTGGTAATAAGAGTCATTAGCAGGGCGAGCCTGTTTAAATGCATATTCTAATGAGCTATCAGTATGCTGCAAACGCACAAAATCTGATTGTTCGTTAACACTCGGTTTGTGTTCGGGCGTTTGCAATCTGGGAAGATGTAGAAGGAGCAGCCCATTCTGGAAGATTGTCGGGGTGACCTCCTCCGTCTCGCTGGAGAGATCGGGTTCAATATCTAAGTTGGGCTCTAGATTTTCCCCGGCCGCTACCAGTTCTTCGTCTTGGATTTCTTCTTCTTCTCCCCCCCCACCAAGTTCATTAGTGGACTGGACTACTGGTCCCTTACATTTATTAATCAGTTTCGAAAAAGGGCATTTCTCCGTCCTATGAGTAATGGCCAAGGGCACGAGTCGAAACGGCAGACCAAACCTTAAAGTGGCGCCCCTATAAGTTAAAGGAAGAAGTAAAGTCTGATAATCTTTAACATCACCATGTACACAGCGTATTTTTACAGTCTCACAGTCTCTAAGGCATTGTTCATTAAGACAGTCTCGTCTCACAATACAAAGGTCACTTCGAATCTAACAATGCTGAGATTTCTCTGTCCCCAATTTCACCGGATCAACAAGCCATCTTTTCCATCCGGATATGTAATAGTTGAGCAACAAATCTCGGCCAGTCCAATCTCCATTGAATGAGCTGGAGACAAGCGACATTCTCTTGCCAAATGGCCGAGCTGATCACATCGGAAACATCTACGGTCGGCTCCGTTTCGAAATATCCTCTGCGGCGTCCACGTCGGCGTGCTCTGTAGCCTCCACGGTCTGTCGACCGCTGTTGCCGCTGTCTCCCCAGAAACAGGCGTCCCATCTACGACTGGATTTCCGGGTCCTACCTGACCCCATTAGATTTTCAGGTCCTGCAGCTTGTCGATCGGCGGCGAGAATGTCCTGGACGTTCGTTCACAGGTTGCGAAGCAGCACGAAATCCACCGCTCTTTCTCCAAGTGGACTGTGAACCCTCTAATCGTCTGGACATAATCGTTAATGATTTAATATCATGGCGTAGAAATTCATCTCGAAGAACTTCAGGTATGCCGGCCAGTAATATATTCACGACAACTGTTTCCATTACGTCTCCTTCAAACCAACAGTGCACTTTATGTATCAAATCTTGAATTTGCGCGGATTGGGTCATCCATGTTTAGTTTCCAGTCTTTAAGTGCAAATGTTTTAGACTTCTGAAATAAGTCTTGGCGGCATCCATCTGTGCAACCACTCCTGGTACCACTTGTCACGCTTGGGTCACAGATTTGCACAGAGACACAGAAGGTCGTAGAAAAAAAGAAGGATTTTTATTCAGACACCGCAAACACATGAGCTTAAACGTGCTCCATGACAAGTCAGATATAACAGTTCCGCTAGGAGCAGAGAGAGATAAAAGCAAACAATCAATTCCCAAACTGACAGGTGCTGCGCAAGGCTTATAAGTCGGCGAGTACCGCGAGGCTTGTATTACGCGTTATAGTGCAAGGATAAGGAGCAATGTGTAGTCAGTGTTTCAGGGTTTGTGGTTTTCCCAGGGCGTCTGTCTCTATTTGGGGTGCGATCAGCCCTCCAGCTCACAATATATATATATATATATGTATGTATATATGTATATATATATATATATATATATATATATATATATATATATATATATATATATATATATATATATAAAAGAAACAATTAAAAACAGATGTTGTGAATGCATATGTATTCATCCTCTTTGTTATGAAACCCCTACATAAGATCTGGTCCAACCAATTAACTTCAGAAATCGCATAATTAATTGAATAGGGTCCATCTGTGTGCAATCGAAGTGTCACAAGATCTGTCACATAATCTCTGTATAAATCAACTTGCTCTGAAAGGCTCCTGACACTGCAACACCACTAAGCAATTAACATGAAGACCAAGGAGCACACCAAATTTGACAGAGATAAATTTTGAATATCTCACAGAGCACTACAAATCTAACAAGAGGAGGCCACTCTCCAAAACTCACAGACCAGGCAAGGAGGACATTAGAGGTTGCAGCAAAGACACCAAGAGGTAACACGGAAGGAGCTGCAAAGATCTTTAGCAGACATGGGAGTATCAAAAAACAAAAAAAGAAAACACATTTGGAGTTTGCCCAACAGCGGACCCCCTAAACACATGGAAGAAGGTTCTCTGGTCAGATGAGACTAAGATTTAACTTTTTGGCAATCATGGGAAATGCCATGTGTGGCACCAACAAAACACTTCTGCCACAGTGAAGCATGGTGGTGGCAGCATCATGAAAACTGGCCAGAACTGAAGGAAATGGATGGCACTTGTGAAGGACAGCCGGGTCCCATCCCCGGCAAGGACGCCCCTACTGCTTATGTTCCGGGGGAGCCACCATGGGCAGTCCAATATCTCCCCCGGGATGCTTGGTGGCAGCCTCCCTGGCCGGCGATTCCCCAACCACCTGCAGGGCTCCATGGGAGATGGAGTCCTCCACAGCTTGGTTGGGGCCCTGGGTGGCCGCTAGTGGGGGCTGTCTGCTTCCAACAGCCTGGCTGGACGAGTCTTCAGCCCCACTCGGAAGTGCAATTAGGACTAGGTGGTTAATCACCTGGAACGCTTCCGGGTGGGCTATAAAAGGGCCCAGCCACCACCACTCAAGGAGCCATGGTCGGGAGGAGGAGGACTACGCTTGTGGAGGAGTCGTGGTAGTGGAAGAAAAGTGTGTTGTTTTTGCTTTGGGACTGTGTATTGCCTATGGGTCACGGGGAAGACGTGCGCCCACGGGTGAAGAAAAATAAAGTCTTTGTGTTTGTATACGTACCTCCGTGTCTTTCTGTGTCGGGTCAGGCGCCTATATAGCGCCTTTGTTACACACTAAATACACAGCAATTCTTGAGGAAACCTGTTTCAGTCTGCCAGAGATTTGAGACTGGGATGAAAGTGACCTTCGAGCAGGACATTGGACCTAAACATACTTTTAAAATAACATTGGAGTGGGTTAAAGGGAAATATTTAAATGTCTTGGAATGACCTAGTCAATGCCTAAACCTCAATCAAATTGCGAGTCTATGGCATGACTTGAAGATTGCTGTACATCAGTGCAGCCCATCTAACTTGAAGGAGTTAAGAGCAGATTTGACTTGAGGAATGGTTGAAAATCCCAGTGAGTAGATGTGCTAAGCTAATACAGATATTCCCCAAGAAATTTACAGCTGTAATTGCAGGCAAAAGTACAAAGTTTTGACTTTGGGGCAGTGAATACCTACACACATTCAAGATTCCTGTTTTTTGCCTTAATTATTGTTTGTGTTATAATAAGACATGTTTTGCAAATTAAAAGTGGTAGACATGCTGTATAAATCAAATGGTGCTAACCCCCAAAAATCAATTTTAACCTAAGGCTGTAATGCAACAAAACAGAACAAACAATGAAGGGGGTGAATACTTTCATAAGACACTGTATACATGCAATAGAAAATGGATAAGCTACTCACCAATGTCAAGGTCCCACTAAGAATATGTGGAAAGTGTAATACCATGTGGATACAGCACAGAGCTACACGTTTTGCTTTTGCGGTGCAACCTGAGATGTGTATTCAATCACACTCTGCAACATGCAGCAAGCACCCTAAACCCTTGTCTAAGAAGCACATGGCCACAATTCACAGCACAAGAGAGCACACATTTGTTTACTGATAACAAGCTGCTGACATCAGAGAAAAAAAGGATTTGGGACAAGTTTATTCTTTACTAGATAATAAGTACCCCACAAATCTACCTGTGTCAGGCATATCTGATTCATATATAGTGCCACACATGTAAAATATCTTTTACCAAATTCTCCTAAGGCCAATCCTCACTTTTCTAACCTTTCCAGTGGCCTAGAAGTTTAATGAGCAGTGCAAACCCAAGGAACCCAATATGAACTGCCCCATTAAGGAAAGTTAACTATTGGTGACAGGATCAACTGGGATTGCAAAAAAAACAGTGGTATGCCCTTTCCACTCTGTTGCTCAGTGATGAACAACAATCTCAGAGGTCCTTAAGTATCTATTTATACAGACAAAAACATGATCAAAGCAGATCACCCTGGCTCAATACCATACACTGAAAAATGTTTTGAAGCTGATGTGGCAAACAAATAGCTGAAAAAAGCAACAGCATGGTAGCATCTCCACATCAATTCTAATGGGCAATTTATTAAATCTAGTCTACCTAATATCACTCTGGGATAACATCTGGAACTTCGCAATGTCTATGTCCTGCTTCTTTCATAAGAATCATATTGTATTATGCACAAATTTAAATGAAATAGATTTTAAAAAGAAGAAACATTGTAAGACAGGTGGTTATACAGCCATACCTATGGGAGTTAACACAACAAGCCTGAATTATTTAAGCAGAGTCACATTCTAGCACAATTATGACATATATATAAGAAAACCAAATGTGCACCAACAATAAATTGCCCCTTTGTAACATATGAATTCTGAATGCACTTGGAAAACCATAAACAAGCTGACCAACACAAACTACTCACCTTACGTAATTCTGTGCTCTTGGGCTCCGTAGTCCACGTAATTATACGAGACACAGCCAGTCGTGTTTCACTGGAGTTTACAAAGTCTCCAGGATCCATCTGTACAGCCAGGGTCTCGATGTACTTCAGGATAGCGACTTTCACCTGCCAGGGAAGCAAATGCAAAACGTTTAATTCTTTTACTGATAGCCTGACTGAAAATGAACTCTTCTAGTCAGGATAGAGACAAAATGACAAGTCTTACTTACCCCAATAGGTCATTCATTGGTGTGTACCCCCCAAATCAATTACAAGGACACAGAGCTAAAAGAGACGGTACTCAAAAATAAAGTGATGTCCTGTTCCTAAAGGCTTAAATCCGCACAATTGTACCAGATGCTGTCATACAATGTCATTGTTTCAGTGTTTTTCCAGAGCCCCATTATTCCTATACTCCTACTTATATCAGTAAATAAGAAGTTATGCAAGCTTTCATTTGTATCTAGGACTAGCAGAGAGTCTCAACCAAAAGGACGCACACAGTATAACTCCTCATAATGACTTGTCTGTGTGAGGCATTGTACCTTATAAACTCTTCTAATTAACACAATATTAATGTTTTAACCCAACAGCACACCTAAAGAAGATATTTTTACTTTTTAATTAGGAAATGTTAACTCAAACTTATAGCAATACATTAAAAAAATACACAGGCAAAGATTAGGAAGAGTCTTGGGAAGTAGACCGTTGCTTAACTTCCTTAGCGTTAGCTATGAAAATAGTGTTAATCCCAAGTGTCACTTGGGCAACTGTCAGATGCATACTGCGCAAGCATTAGACCCGAGGATTACTCGGGCTGTAAAAGTGCTAAAAGCGTTAGTCCTGAGTATTACTCGGGCAACTGTATAGGTGTGTCTTCCATAAACATCAAGGCCAAGCATTGCTCGGTAAACAGTGTAGACGCATCTTCTCCTAGCTTCATTCTGCCATCACAGAAGAAATGTTTTTCAGCAGCCCAGGTGTTCCACACTCTTGACAGCGATATGAGCAGTGATTTCGAGGAGCCTCTCATTAGCAGTGATGATGAAGTGAATCTATCATTAGGCAGTGAAACCAAAAAGTGATTCTGTTGAATCCGAAATTGAAACTCACTTTTCGGTTTCTGTTGACCCTGCTTCAAATACACCATCACCACCTAATTTTGATTTTGTGGGGGAAGCCAGGAATAAAAGAGAACACTGACAGCCAATATCCACTTACTTACTTCAAGTTATTTCTCGATGATGATGTAATCGAAAGAATTGTTGAGACTAATCATTATGCTGAACAGTGACAGGTAAATGACCATACACCAAAGCAGTTTTCCCATTCAAAGAAATAGCACACAAGACATATTTTGACAGTATATATGTGGCATTAGGACCATTATTATTATTCATTTCACAAAATCATTTGGTGTCTGTTCCACTGAATTGCATTAAGATGTTAAACTGTAGACCATTTCATATTATTATTATTTCTATCATTATTATAGTTTGTACACGTCTGACTTTGCACTTTTTGTGTTTTGTACATTCTACAAAAGAAAGATTTAATAAAAATGTCATTTTTCAAGCAAAAAATGCAACACTAAGGAGACTAAATGGCAATTCCAAAGATGCCTTGAAGTTAAATTCTGACAGGTTATGTGGACTTCTATATGTTAGGAGCTTTAAGGTGCCTCCTCACATGCCTGTCACAGATAGAAAATTGCTTCCCCACAGCTGCACTAACCTGTGCTGCTTGGTTCCACACTTGGATTTGCTCCTGCAGTGTACAAGTGTGCCGGGTTGCTTTTCTGGGGCAGTGGGGAAGCAATTTTATAGCTGACCCAAACCTGTAGGGCTTCTTGGCAGGCTTGAGAGAGAGAAAGGAGAGCTTGTGAATAAGAAAGCAAGTTGTACAAAGAGAACTATAAACTGAGACTGAAGAAAGGTACTTGAAGGATTAAGAATAGACAGCAAGAAGTTTGGCAAGGAATTCAAACACATACGCACATGATTGTTTAACCCGGCATATTAATTTTGCGTCATCCACCCCAAGAATACTACTCATAAATATGGATAAAATAACATTCTCAACCCCAGCTACAGATGTTGAATGAATCATTCTGCAGAAACACAGCTTTAGTGAGATTGAGTTCAGAGTTTGGATAAAGAGTTTTAGACTAGTTGGAGACAAAAACTCTAACAATATGGATTTAATGATTGTGTTAGTCTCTACAGAAGCTTACAAAGCAAGGTAGTGAGCCCAGCACAAAGCATATCATTCAGGTGTAAACAGGAAAAACAAAACCCTACACACTAGTGCAATCAGGAGTGGTGAAAAGAGATGTCTACACAGTATAATGCCTGCTGTCACCTGCATATTTATGAGTGTCAATCTAAATGGCATTTAGGAAGATCCACCAAAAAACCCACAACCTGCCAAAACAAAGGAATGAACGCAATCCTTTAAAAATATAAAAAGGAGTAACATGAAAGTAAATTTAGAGACAAAATAATAAGGTGGGTAGTTATTTACTTTATCTTGCCAGAGTTCTGCCTGGATTATGACTTACAGATCTCATCTGATGTACAGTAGTGGGTTGCAAACATAAAAGAAAGAGGCACATAAATGATAGAATACAATTCTATCGCACCATGTGGCTCAAATGTAAATGACAATCATCTAACAGTTACCAATTGACCACGCTGGTTATATAAAGTAACTGAAGTATGTGTTATAAGGAAGTGGGGAAAATACAAAAAGTCCGTCTCAATGAGTGTCTTGTTTACAGGATGCAAATATCATCACAACAATATGGCAAGAAAGCCCACAATGTTACTGACTGCAATATGAGGGTACAATTAAAAAGGAGAAGTAACTAAGCTTCCAACCAACAAGCACTCTGTATGGGAAAAAAGGTGCAAAGAGGTGTAAAGGCTGTCAAGCTCAGGGTCCTCCCCACAGTTCTGAACCAGAAGATTTAAATGCACACTTTCAGCAATCAAAGTTGCAGTGCTGCCAACCATAATTGCCATTTTGTCTGCTGTCATGTAACACATATGCTATTTCAATGCTTCCTAAAGCTAAAAACCAAAAATGAAGATATAAATCAATAATTTCACCTATTCGCTCACAAGGACATTGTTCTGGGAGGACATGGTACTTGCACGCAAAATTGCACTACAAATACAACTAGACAAGACTACACAATAGTACAGCTGCTGTCACTGTAATGCTTAGTTAAAGGCAAAAATCGACAAGCCCCTCAATTACTCTGCCAAACATGTAGGGCCAAAAACACTTCTGCTAGCAAAAAACAGATATGAAATGAACAGCCAAGTGAAAAGAATCAGGGAACAAACCTTCAGGTTTGGTGTCTGTGTCTGGTCCACTGTGAATCGCATCAAGATGTTAAACTGCAGATCATTTGGAAATGACTCCCTACAACCATAAAGAGGCATAAAGCTTGGAACACTGCATTTGGCAGCCCATTTTGTTATAACTGGAACAGAAAAACACATTTCCTGCTTTACCTTGTCACATCCAACGCCTTCTGAACCTTGGCCTGCACAGAGCCCAGCAAGTCAGCACCCATTTTCTTTAAAAGCTGTGTTAGTAAGACAAAGAGCCAGTCTTGCAGGTCCTCTTTATGGACTTGAATAAAATCAACCAGTGTTTCTAGGAACATGCTAAACACCTGCAAAAAGAAGGCAAAAAAGGTGTAGATGGGTAAAGGCAGTGAATAGGGAAAACACAAAAGAAGGAACCAGCCATGAATTTCATTTTCACAAGGCATACAGGCAATGCATGCAAGAGAAGTAAGGACAGTCAAGCACTCATTACATTATGACCATCATGCCATGTTCTGAGCCAGCCAAGAAGCAAGATGTCAGCAAAAAGCTTTCACACCTAAATCTAAGCCACCTAAGCAAAAGACAATTAGAAATGAGGTTTCAAAGTGAAACTACCCATGGGACAGTACAAGACCTCCGCTATTAATACATCTCACATGCTTTTCTTAATGATGAAATGACAACACAAGCTGGATAAAATGGATTCTGTATAGCAACTATACACCTGACAAAAGAGTAAAGCAATTTGCTACAGTCACATATACAGTGCAAAAAAAAAAACTATAAACTGCTTGTGGAGTAGCAGAAACAGTTCGTATGAATATCTACAGCCAGGAAAAGAAAATATATAAGGAACTGAAAATTAGAAAAAGGCAAGACAGGAACCACAAAGTGAAACCACACACTTTTGCCTGATGGGGTATATTTATGTGCAACCAAGGACTGTGGGGCTAGTAGTACATTATATGTTTATTTAGGTAAATGAATTTACTTAAAAAAAGAAAAAAAAAAATTCCCACACCATAGCATAAATCTACCTAGGGAAACCTAAGAGGAAATGTCATATCCCACTGCTTCCTTTTAGCTCTGCACTGCATCTTTTTACCATTAAATGATCAAAAATAATCATATCCATGATTAATCAATGTTGCTAATACTTGGTGTCAACCACAACTAACAACACAGTTCTAAAACAAACTCAACACAAGACATTCATCAGTATAGCCTTTCTGTATGATCGGCCCATCACATTCAGGTAAAGTCTCATGGCATACTCTATGCAGAACATGAAATGTAAGCGCAACCATACTGCTCAAGAACCATGACACTCCTGTCATTCAACTGTACATATATAGCAATAAGCAATGGATAGTGATTAACAGGCGATCCTGAGGAGGAACCCACTGGCAAGAACAAAACATATTATATATCAGATTGATATGTGGACACATGAAGATACAGTTACTCTGATGATTGACAATTACTTTATTGCCTTTAACCTTAATGCCAGCCAGATAGAGAACCCATCATTAAGCAAAGAAGCACAAGACATCCGCCACGAACCTGCACGTTATTAGTCAATATTCAAAAGCATAATATTACACCAGAAAAAATAAAAGCATGCAATGAAATTAAAACACACTTACTCTCTACAGAGAGTCCAACACACGGGGAAGCATGCAAAAAGAAAAAAGAGAAAAAAAAACACAAAAGAGAAATGAACCAATTAGTCTTTATCAATACCATGTAATGATCATCCCAATGCAAACCCTCCCCACTCCAACCCTATTTCAAAATGTATAAACCAGAGCTGTTTTTAGACACCTCTTTAAAGGCTTGTTAACCAATAAACAAGTGCTGCAGGCCATTACCAAGGAAAAGGTTATAATTAAGTGGGTAATGAGTGAAAAATAAAAGAGGAGCAAAGTAAAGCAATTGGTTTGCAAGGGGGGTGCGAATTATGAATGCAGAGGGAAAAAAACTTGAGAAGGTCACTAGGAGTAAAAGGATGGTGGTGCATTTGATAAGACATCTAGAATGACTGTGGGGGTAGGGAACAAGAAAATCACCAACGAGAATTCACCTAGGGTCCCATCCCTCTCTGTTCCACATCCACATACCACGAGGGTTGGTTACAAACATGGAGCCTCCAAGTCTGCTGTGGTAAAGGAGAATTCCTCTGTCTCAATGGTCAATTGAGCTTCTCTCTGGGAGAGTTCCACTGCACACTTTCTGTTAGTGTTGCTTTGCTCAGCTCTTTCCATTACACTCACCCTTCCTTGAGTGAATTCAAGTCAGAGCACCATCTATCTCTGTTCAGGAATTTGGTCTAGGTGACACTTAATTTTAGCTGCTCATTCTTACTAAAATGGCAGCAGCAAGACATTAATTTGGACTGCTGGATTACATAGCCAGCTGTGCCAAAGGAATTTTCCTTTAATGCAACTGGATAAGAATCGGTTTACTAATTAGAAGGCACAGGGATCACAGCTAGCCTCTCTGTGTGAGCAAATGAAACGGAGAGGGCTGGGAGCTAGAAGTAATATTTTTTTCTAGCTGGTGGCAAGTAATGCATAAAAATGCTCTATGAAGTCAATTAGTGAAATGAGCAATACTGTGATGTATCATAGAGTGAACTCTGTATGTTTATAAGAAAAAAATAAGCGCACATATGCACACACAACACAGTTTACAAAAAATCGAGTTTAAAAGTCTCATGGAAACTTACTGCCTGTAAAATAAATATATTGTTATATTAAATTTACACAAGACAATGGGTAAAGAAGGTAAAGAATATAGGAGATAGAATCAATGCTGTCTAACTACAAATAATACCACAAATGAACATATTTGAGAAGTGAACATGAAAGAAGCTGGACAGTTCATTCACCAGCAAATGCCAATTAGTGTTCAGTCAAAGGGGTATCCTGGCATTTTCCTCTGTCACAACAATGACCATGTAGAAAAGGATGAGAGAGTCTGCATGTTTTGACTCCTAATTTAAGTGGCTGCTATTTCAAGCAACCATTCGTACATGGCAAAGTGAAGAAAAAAAGAAAAATTCTTGATAATGATCAAGAAAGTAAAGCCATATAGGTTCTATGCCCAAAGTACACTGCCACTTTCATTGCTGGGTGGAAAAAAAACAAAAAACAAACCACCACCACTACCAAGTGCTCTTGTTATTCATTAATCACATGGTCAAATATTCACTAGCTCAAGAATTCTGAACAATCTGGAGGTTACTTACTTGGCAAATTACACAAAAACATTAATAACAACATACCTTGCTATGAGGATCTGCAAACATTCGTGTGAAGATTTCGCACAACCTTTTCAATTCCACGCGGCTGCAGGACAGGAGGGTGAGTACAATTAGGTGATATACAGCCAAGGGGTTTTTCCAAAAAAAAAAAAAGTGCTCTGAAGTGGCCAGGTTTCTGAAGTTAGCATTTATTGGTGTGTGTTGCAGGTGGTCACTAAGGCAGAAGACTAATAGTTACTGCTTAGATTTGCTCTGTTGTCATTCCTACCTCAGGGTCCTCTGGTTCTTTAGCAGGTTTTGCAATCCCAGCAATCCCTCCTTTCTCTCAGACCAGTTAGAGCTAGCACAGCGGTTCAGAACCTCAGCCACATCCTCTGTCTGCCGCATGTAGGTAGGAATGCTGCCATTGCGTGAACTGTATGATCGTTCAGAGCAAGCACTGGATGCATCACTGTTGGCATCATCATCAGAGTACATTCCATAGGATTCATATCGTCTTCTTGCTGGTTTCCTCTACACAGCAACAAAAAAATATAATGTGATGGAAAACATGAAATTGCAAGGCCCAGCCCCACAGCGTACCCGGAGTATTGAAGCACCAGAGGGATACAAGTGACAAAACTGACACACTACCTTACTTCGTATGTCTCCTAAGAGCTGAGCGCACAAAAGAAAATAACAACAGATTAGTTGAAGCAGAGCCAAGTGAATATACCAAGGGGAAAACAGTTTCCAAAACACTGGTGCTCCCATATACACAGCAGGGTGAACACATAAGCTCCATAAAAAAACAAAACTCAGGGAGCAATGGAGTTCTGTTTTGCCATTCTCCAGGTGGTCATACAGATGACTTATTTTGGTAAAGCTGAAGGATACTTGTGCTCATGAGATATGTAGGACGCTCAAAAAATGAGAAACCTGAATAAGGCAATAGCAATGAATAGTAGCTGTTCCCTAAGCTCTCATCAATCACAACTGAGGCTTCTTACTGTAAAGTAGCCTGCTAAGCTTGGTTACCTTAATTTCAAAGCAAATGTGACACATTATTTAGGGACAATATTCTATAGTCAGGGAGAACATGTGGTGAAGTGTACCTTACAATGAGTAGCCCCACAGATGACAGACGGCTACTTACCAGAGCATCAGCCACAGCCTCCTCAACATCAGAGCCAGTGTTGAGGACCCGCATGGCACTTACAGAGGATGACAATCTGCTGGACTGTCCAATTCCAAAGGCTGGACCTAAAATATACAAAGAAGAAATATAAGAGAAGTGCTGCAGTGTCAACAGGTATAAAGAGTGGGCTAGACATTTTGCATGAAGAAGCAGCAAAATTAAATGGGATGGTGCTGAAATAAAGGAGTCTAGGGTGACTTGAATTATGGGCATGAATAAAACAAAATAAACGGTCATGGAAAAAACTATGTCATTTCTGGTAAAGCATGCTGGAACAGTATGAAGGGGGTGTGCATAACACAGTTTTGCTGCAGAAGGGGACACATGGGATGTGCATGCCTAAAACTGGCATCCTTGTCTGCAGTCCCCTGACTCTGTGGAACTGTTGCTTTTTGGACGAACAATTTCTTGGGTCCTGACCTGGCTGTAAACGCTGATAGATTAAACGCATGTTCCAAACTTGCACACTCCTGGAGCCTCACGTATAAGTGCATACACAAGAAAATGTTGCTTACACCCGTTTCCACGCTTAAATCGTGATGTATAAAACCTAAATTTGATGTAAAGCCATGTACAATCTCACGCCAGCACAATCCATTGCGTACACGCGTTTTCCGCTCAATTTTGCAAACTGGCGGCACCCCTCATCAAAGCAGTGCTACTGTTCAAGTGTGGTTTACCTTTCTTTTTTTAGATTCACATCCCAGACACGGCTCTATCAAATACATTGAAATTAATCGCGTATCTTTAATAAAATTAACAATATAATTGTCCATGGAATGGCCAGACTATTTCAAATACCATAGCTGCTTTTACTGTGGTTACTCTCAGTACATCACTCAGAGTAATTTAACAAACTGTATCTGAGTATGGAATCACAAATGCACAGCAACTGACTGGAAAGCTCTATGGATGATATTGTCAGGAGCGCAGATGATTATCGGGATACATCTAGCACACGCTGCCCCAGCCATGTGCACAGTCTATTTGAACTTCACCCATTCAGCAAACGCTTCACAACCTTTCCTGTGGGACATCATAGTTCAGAAACATAAATGCATTCAATCAGTACATCAAATGCTCCTGGTAGAACTGTGTGTACTTAAAACTACAATTACCTCACTGTAAACTGCATTATATGTAAATGTATATTGTATTAATGCTTTCATATTGTATATTTTTCATTGTTTTTTGTGGTATTATTTTGTCATTTTATAGGAAAATAAGTTTATGGATAATTTGTATATTGAATCCCATTGTACCATACAGTAACAGAAAACAAATTAAATTTAATAGAAGAGAGCGTGTATTTACAGATGATGACTGTCTTCTTGGAGCTCTTGATATCATTTTTAAGATGAAATGCATTAAAGTATGTACAGTGGAACCTCGGTTTGCGAGCATAATTCATTCCGGAAACGTGCTCGCAGTGCAAAGCACTCGTATATCAAAGTGAATTTCCCCATAAAAAATAATGGAAACTCAGATAATTCGTTCCACAACCCAAAACTATTCACATAAAAATGATTAATACAAAATATAAAGTAAAAATACATAAAACAAATTAACCTGCACTTTACCTTTGAAAAGAATCATGGCTGGTGTGAGTTTCTAAATTCTTGTGGGATTCCACCCAACGGGACGACATGCGGAAGAATGTCCCAAAGCAATCGCAGTCTCCCAGTGCTGTAGCAGTCCGCTGTAAAAAGCGAATCCAGAAAGATCGCGGACATGCTATAAGCGTCTGCCGTCAGTGGGTGATACAAGGAACATTATAAACGCACAGGGCATAGTACTACTTGCCTGACTGCTGTGTCTGTGTATAGGAGAGTGGCAGATCCTGCTACAATAAATAACCGCGCTGTTGCTGTTTCAAGCTGAATAAAGCTGGTGGTGCAAGACGGGGACTCGCATGTCACAGCATGCACGCAGTCACAATGCTGTAGTAAACATTATACGCTCGTACGGATGTTGACTATATGAGTGAGGCATGCTGACTCAGAAGGAGAATAGGAGACGATTGCCCACAATCCCGCAGTGAGAGACAGAACCATCTTCAGCTCAGGTGTGATTACATGACGCTCAGCAGACAGAGAGTATACATACATACTACTCATATTGCAAGACATTGCTTGTTTATCAAGTCAAAATTTATTAAAAATTTTAGCTTGTCTTTCAAAACACTCGTAAACCAAGTTACTCGCACACCGATGTTCCACTGTATATTATACAGATACATTTTTCACTTCATTTAAATAATTTATACTGTTAATAATTAAACATGTGGGCATAATGGCACAACAGTAGCAATGATTGTTCCTGCCTCGCGCTGTATACTTAACCCTAACCCTGGGACTGTCACGACCCTGGACGGATAGATGGATGGAACAATTAAACATGTACTATGAATACATTTCAATGTTTTTTAAAGTTTTGAAGAATCAGCGTTCTAAGCTTACAGATGGCTTGACATTTATTACAGAGCTTATTATGTGGTGATTGTTTACTTGGAGAAAGAAAAGGAAGGACAGGAACTGGGGGTTAGTATGTTCGAAAGAGACAGTACTGCTGCAATAAATTATTTCATGAGGGTCACGCACATCCCAGCAAGAATCTTGAGGGAGGCAGGAACAATCTCTGGATGGGGCGCTAGCTCATCGCTACCACTGTGGCACCGTGCCCCTATGGTTAATAATGCTTTGATTAATTTCATCATGAAAATGATATAAAATTTACATCTTAGTATTTAAGTTGTTCAGACAGCTGTAATATCATGAATGTAATGTATTCTGTGTCCTGTCGGCATAAGAGAAAGCCAGTTAAAGAAGCATGTAGTGATTTACACACATGGAGCAAATAGAACACATAGAATATGAAGCATTTAACATGCTACTTCAGTTACAATGGGATCTGAGAAGCTGCAGTAAATTAAACACTGAATTTAGGATGAAGTTTATGATGTTCTACTTTAATGACAAAATAAATTACGAGATTAAAGTGGACATTTTCGACTTGCTTTTTTTTTTTAACTATGTCCCTATTTTTTTTTTCTTTTCTCCGTACACTAATACGCTTCTGTATGACACGCAGATGGTTGGGCTATGACTCACCTTTTCACAGTCACTTTGATATTTGACTACTACTTTTTTATTTCAGGCACTGTATGACTTTCTGAACTTGAACTTTTGAGTTTCTCTGTCACTCTGTATCAACCTCCTTCAGTTGTTTATACGACTGCTTAACACTAGAATTACCAGAGCCTACGAAAAAACTCATAGATCCGGCCCCACCTTAAATCCGTTTGCACCTCTCCGCCAGCGTCCTTTATCCTGTAAATATGCCGGATAAAGACAAGCAGCCGGCTATTCCATCGTCCCACCGACTTAGAACGTGCATTATTTCCACTCTAAAACTCCACTTCACTCCCAGATAATCAATCAAGGCATGAGCTGGGAGACGTTTGTGCACATTCTAAGTCGGTGGGGGGGTGGAATAGCCGGCTGCTTGCTGCTTGTCTTTATCGGCACATTTATAGGACAAAGGACGCTGGCGGAGAGGTACAAACAGATTTAAGGCCGGATCTACGAGTTTTTTTGTAGGCTCTGGTAATTCTAGTGTTAAGCCAACAAATAGAATTTCAGCGAAAGTGAAGTGGAGGCAAGGAAAAACTTACTTTTTTCATGTGCTTTTGCCATTGACTTTTAACCAAACACTGAGCAGAATGTGGTATTTATATTGATTTGCATATTAAAATATGCAAAATTATCGGAGGAGTCATGGTGGATTGGCAGGCACATGCATGTATGTTACTTTTCACGTTGACCTGGATTTATGAAGCTGAAGTGCGTGGAAATTGGCTAATACATGGTTTTGTGCATCTAAACTTTTTTTTAGTATGCACATTTTCACTTTTCTCCATACGCCATGTTTTAGTGTGAATTCTATGCACAGCGTTATGCATGAGGCCCCGGTGATCAAATTTCCAACTGTGTCACATAATCTTTAAGACAGTGCAACTTGTGCTAGTGTTTCATCTGCTTTGTATTTCTTTCATTCTTACTACAAAGACCTAAAGGAATACTCTACCCAAAAATATATATTTTTTATATGTTACTTACCCTCTAACCTTTACAGTGATGGCCAACAAAAATTCTTAATCTCATGTTTTCATGAAGAATCGAGTTAAGTTTCTGATAGAATAGGCATCTATCAGTGTTTCCCAAACACGGTCCTGGGGACCCCCTGTGGCTGCAGGTTTTTGTTCCAACCAGCTTCTGTTTTTAATTGAACTCCTGGGCTAATTAAGTGAACTGATATTTCTGTGTTTAGGGAACAATATAGAAATTAGAAAACTAAGTTTGCTAAAGAAAAAAATATTAAAATGTACCAAGCAGTTATATAGCAATAATGTTTTTTCTTTTTAACAGTATTTTCATCTCGTTTTTCATCCTACTTTTCTAGGTGTTCTAATTGTTTAATTAATTCATTATTTACTAATTAGTGGGTCTGATGCTAAAGTAGTTGCAACCTTCGAGTATTCAGTGTTGTTTGCCAGCGTGTCTGCTCTGCTCATTTTTAATTGTCATTATTAAGATACAATGAAAGGGAAAAACTGCACAGAGAAGGGGCAAAATATAATGAAATCAACAAAAAAGAGAGTTAAGCATTTAAATCTACAGCAAAAGGAGAAATATTTCTAAATGTAAAAATCATGCTGCTATGCTTTTCTGAATGTTGAATAAAAGAAAAAAAAATACAAGCTAATTAAATGAGCTCAGTGCTATCAGGTGTTGTCACTGATTAGGAATCTAGTTGGAACAAAAACCCGCAGCCACAGGGGGTCCCCAGGACCGAGTTTGGGAAACAATGATCAACAGAGATCAATTCTTGACAGTGGCAAGCCATACAAAAAATGTTCCATGAAAATCTCCAGTTATTTGTGTTGCATAACCCACAGTTCAAGTCATCTAGTTGAATGCTAACAATGTTCCTAATACTTGTACTTATTCTAAAATATAAGTAAATGAACTATTCCATAAAAAACGCTTTTGTGTACAAAAACAGAATGTGCTCAAATTGAAACAAGCACTTAAACTGTACATCTGGCTTATGTCGTAACATTTATATTAATAGCAGTGGGCCAAAACTGGAGTACCTTAGGATTATTGCAATGTTAGCTAATAAACATACTGGGCCCCTGATCAATGAATCAGGAGGGGAGGTGAATCATCACTTCAGATGCTTGATCAAGTGTATTCCATTTTCATTCATGAATTTTCCAGAAACAATACTTTGGGAAACATGTGTTTGAGAAAATGGGAGCATACAAGTAGACAATCTGACTTTTGGATTATACAACACTAATTATGTGAGATTTTTTTCATGGACTTTAGTCTTTGCTGTTGCCCAGCATTGGTCTCCACAGATGCCTATTCTATCATCAACTTTGCTACCTCGGCATGCAAGAAAATTTGAGATAAAATTTTTTCTTGGCCATTACTACAAACTACATGGGGTGAATAAAACACAAAAACAATATTTTTCAGTGAGGTATTCGTTAACAGCCACAAAAAGCAATCACCAAGCTTTCAGCTAAGGAATTTCAATTAGCACACTTGTATCACCAAAATTCTCATCTCTGTAGGTCGATCAAATGTTCAAGTTAATATGGCGAACATACCTTTTCTATTTACTGCTTGGAATCCAGTGCATTTCATTTTCAATTTGACTATATGACAAAACACTGAATAATGACTTGTGGTGATGGTGAAATGCAACACATTATATAAAATAAATAGTGTCTATAGGGTCTTTACTGCAGCGAGGATATCAAATTGTATTAACTTCTTCTACGGTCAAGTTTTGTATTAATGGTAACTTAAACTCCAGGAAATCAATTGTGATGCTGAAGCTCTGCTTTATATCTTGTCACATAAAGAGGTCAGCAGCCAGGCAGTATCTGTCAGCAAGAATTCCAGGTCATTTGACCATATAAGACAAGACAGAAAAAATCCTTTGTCAGTGGCTGGTATTTCCATGTTAGTAATATCTCACATAATAAAAAGTAGTGATGCAGTGGTTGGTGTTGGTACCTCTGATTTCACTGTGGGGATTGTTGTCCATGTGGAATCTGCATATTCCCTCTATGGCTCCCGTAGGATTTCGATCAGGTACTTCCCATATCCCTAAAGACATTTGCCTTAGGCTAACTAGTGATTCTACTTTGGCCCTGTATGAGTGAGAAAGTGTGTGGAGGTGTATGCATGAGCTCTGTAGAGGACTGTTCCCTGCAATGCAGCTGGGCAAGGTTCTGGCCCCACATGACCCTTAGCTGAATTAATTTAGGTTGAGAATGGTATGTTATTATTTAAGATCTTATAATGGAATTTTCTACATATTGTTAAAAAGTGAAAAGAACTATGAATTTACTGTTGCATTACAAAAAATCAGCACCAAAGTCAGGAAAAGTATAATCTGCGGCCTCAAAATCTAAAGAATACTGAAAGTGATAGGGTAACGATAGCATCTCATTTGAGATAGAAAGTATCAACACCAGTGTCATCAGAACAGACTGTAATATTCAAGCCTTTCTGCAGCAAGGGATGGTTGGGGGGGATGGGGGGAAAGCAAAAAGTATGTCATGGTATCTAAAATGAAATCATGTCGCATTGCATGCTCTTCATAAAGAAGACAAAAAAACAAACAAAAAGTGAACCCAGGCTACACGATATTCTACTCATCCATCACCTGCAGCCCCAAATGCTTCTGGTGTATAGAGTGCCCCCGTGGACCTGGAGTGATGCCGGGACGCTGCAACACAAGGACCACAGAGACCCCATCTATCAGTAAATTAACTTAAACATACATAGAAATAAATTAAAAAGGCTAATTGATGTTTATCTGGTTCATCACATGAGTTACTCTACTTAAGAAGCTTTCAAGTGCAGAAACTGTCCTGCTCAAGCTAAGATACAGAAACAGAAAGCAGCAATGCATCCTTACAATGTATTGAGTAGCAGTTTGGAGAATGGTGGGAAAACTATGAGGCAAAGAAGTGAACATAAATTAGCATATATTATTCTATCCATTAGAAATCTACTTAGACTGTCATACGTGCCAACAGTCCACCAAACTAAGGCAGGAGGTAAGGAAATGTGCCATGCAAGTCAAAGAAAAGTCTAGGAGTACTTGGCTCCAGGGGCAAGCAAAAATATACAGTCAAGGCCCACTTCTCACAGCCACTGGCACTATCAAAGATGCAGAACTCAGAGAAGAGCGGCAGACTGGATTCTGGGTACAGTGAAGGGAGGCACAGATTTGGATGGATGTGACATACTTACCAAGGGGCTGAAAAGAACGGACAGGGCTTGTGTCCCTGCTACTTTCTCGGCTGGCCTCCCGACTGCAGCCCTGACTCATACTAGGTCGAGGGATGCGGCTGCCTCGCACTAGCGGAATTCGAGGCGAGCCAAGTGAGAGAGATGAAATGGGGAAGGGGTGGGAGAAGAAAGAAACACAGAGAGAGAAAGAGAGACAGAGAGAGAGAGATATGTGATACACAGTCTGGTCTTATTTATGCAGTGCTCACACACTGTGCCTACCCAACTCCTGTCCATCCTATATAGGCAGTTTTAGCACCTGATTTTCACCTTCCCAAAGTGCAAAATAGCTAACAGACGGAAAACTTAGCCCAACATGCAGTGCCTAAGAAAATGTGCTGCAAGTTCAAAACGGAGGAACTGGCCCTTACCTCCACCACTGCTGCCATTGTAGACTGGCTGAAGGTTAGACGGTGCTACTTGTGAGAAAGCAAAGCAGAAGGCAGTTAAAACATATCAGGCTAGAATTTTAACAGCCAAGGAGATGGACAGACAAGACAGTGGAAACCATTTATTACAACATATGCATATCTTCAAGCAGACCCAAAACTAAAAAAAAAAAAAAAATCATAAGCATTCAAATGAACTTACCCACTGAGAGGCGCGTGGGGCTAGAATCACGGCTGCAGCCCTGGCTACGCGGAATTTTACTGCGCTTTTGTGCACTCCCAGCACTGGCCAGAACCCTTTGTATGCTGCTTCCGCTAACTGTGCTCAGTGCTGTGCTGGCCAGA
Source organism: Polypterus senegalus (assembly GCF_016835505.1). NCBI lineage: Eukaryota > Metazoa > Chordata > Cladistia > Polypteriformes > Polypteridae > Polypterus > Polypterus senegalus. The sequence goes on from NC_053168.1 coordinate 98,853,816, forward strand.
ACCCTACCAGGAGAACCAGAACGGCTGCCAGCTGCAGGGAGGAAAACAAACAGGCATTAAGGAGCAGTGTATAACACACACACACTTTCATAATAGAGGCAAACAAGATCCCAGTGACTATGCTGACATGAATGACTTGATATCTTGCAACATTTTTATACTGAACAACAGAATACACATTTCACTATACATCTTTTTGGCTTATAGAAATTAAACTCCCACATTTATCACACGGGCCAAAAATGTGACACAAAAAAAAGTTAAATCATGACAGTTTCACATCAACAGTTCAAAAGCTCCAGTGTAAAAACCTACATTAAAGCCAAATTAAAAACACAATTTTTACTTCCCTTTTTAGACCACATCTTTAGTCTAACTGCTCACACATACTGTATATTTACAGTCATATTATATTATTTTGTTCTAAAATGATTGACATGTGTAAACAAACTACTTTCAAAAGTGAGACTTTAGTATCTGTGTGAATAAACAGCTTGTAATATAGCAACAGGATGAACATTTTTATTGTTATTTTGCATTTTACTTTATCCCTGGGAGTGCAAATGATTGCTTTTAGCCATTCTTCAAAATGCAAAATGATAGTTCAAACACAATCTTATTAAATTAACATTAATCTAGATTAATAGAGGGTTTTTTACTACAAAGTAGAAAACAAAAAAAAATGTCACTTCTCTTGTACTATTTACCACTTTATTTAATAGTTAGTGGCTACAGATAACCGGAAAGGTCTGGATATAAACTATACTCGAGCAATCCAGGGTTCACATGCTAGAAGGGGATGTGGGCAAAGTTCATGTCCTGAACCACTTTTTCATAGGCATTTCCCATCCCATTGCCACCTACTTCCAATTACCAGTTCCCCACACCATCTCTAATACATCAACAAGTACTATGTCAACTGGAATGACCAGTGACTAGTATACCTCCGACCATTAGTATGACCTGTAAAAAACTGAAGACCAAGTAAGGAGACAACTGACGAAGCTAAACACTGGAAAAGCCGCAGGACCACATGGAGTCAGTCTTCAAGCTCTTTAGGCTTGTTCTGAACAAGTTTGTGGTATCCTCTGTCACCTGTTCAGTCTGTCCATAACACTCCAGAAAATGCTGTGAAAAACATGCTAAGTTCCTGTTATAAAGAAGGTCCCTCTTCTCCTAATGACTACAGACCAGTGGCACAAAGACCTTCGAAATGTTGGCCTTGGACTATACGAGTCCTCTTGTGATTGGAGTGGAGAATGCTATTATATAATCATCTCAACAAGGCTTATTCGCACCAGGGCAAAGAATTCTGTTTTTCGATTTCTCCAGTGCATTCAGTACTATCCAGCCATTTCTGTTAAGGGTAATCTCAGAAATATGCAGGTGGATGAGCCTACGGTACCCTGGTTAATGGATTATCTGTCGGCCAGACCAAATTGTGCGTGTCTCCAGGACTGTGCATCTGATATGAATGTGAGCAACACAAGTTACAGTCTTGTCTCCTTTTCACTCTAAACACCTCAGACTACAAATACAACACCAGAACATCTCACTTGCAGACATTCCAAGATATTTCTGCTCTTATTGGTTATACTGATAAGGGGATGAGAGAGAGTATAGGAGTCAAGTAGAGAGAAGAAAAAAAAAGAAAAAAGTGGAGAAGTCCTCTACAGCGCATCTTCAACCTGAGCCTGGAACAGGGGAGAGTACCAAGGCTTTGGAAAACATCTTGTATCACCCCAGTCCCAAAGGTATCACATCCTAGTGAGCTGAATGACTTCCGGCCTTTCGCTCTGACGTCACATGTGTTGAAGACCATGGAGCGGCTGCTGCTTCACTACCTGGGGCCACAGGTCTGCCACGCCCTCGACCCTCTGCAGTTCACTTACCAGGAGAAGGTGGGGGCAGAGGATGCCATCATCTATATCATTGTCGGGCAACCAGTGCGCCGAGGAATTTTCTGGGGGTGCCGTGAAAACTTTTGTAAAATATTTAAAATTGCTAGTGTTTTTGAACTTTTGGTTGATTAAAAAGATAATGTTTAAAAACATATATTTTATGTTGGAAAAACAGATAACAGATAACGTAACACTTATAGAAATGAAGTCTAAAAAACGCGAGAGACTTTAAATGATTGACAAGGAAATGCGTGTCTGTCTTTCGAAAATTGATCCTGGCATTAATCTCATATGTGCTGAATAACAATCTCAACGTTCACATTAATTAAATTTAAGATTTATCCTTTGATTCCTTTATTAATAAAATGTCTTTCAAACTTGTAAAATGAACTGTTTTTATTGGCGATTGTCCATAGATTGTGTCGTCACGACTTTATTAATGGGCAGTCCCCTCAGGTGCGCCGCGAAAGAAAATGTTTGGACTTAGTGAGCCGCAACTCAAAAAAGGTTGCCTTTCACTGATCTATATACTACACCGATCCCTCTCCCACTTGGACAAAGGCAGTGGTGCTGTAAGAGTTATGTTTTTGGACTTCTCTAGCGCCTTCAACACCATCCAATCTCTGTCCCTTAGGGACAAGCTGACAGAGAAGGAAGTACTGTAGATTCACACCTGGTGGCATGGATCGTGGACTATCTTACAGACAGACCTCAGTATGTGCGTCTCGGGAACTGCAGGTCTGACATTGAGGTCAGCAACACAGGAGCGCCGCAGGGGACTGTACTTTCAACGGTCCTGTTCAGCCTATATACATCAGACTTCCAATACGATTCGGAGTCCTGCCATGTGCAAAAGTTCGCTGATGACACTGCTATTGTGGGCTGCATCAGGAGTGGGCAGGAGGAGGAGTATAGGAGGCTAATCAAAGACTTTGTTAAATGGCGCGACTCAAACCACTTACACCTGAACACCAGCAAGACCAAGGAACTGGTGGTGGATTTTAGGAGGCCCAGGCCCCTCATGGACCCCGTGATCATCAGAGGAGACTGTGTGCAGAGGGTAGTGCAGCTGGATGATAAATTGGACTGGACTATCAATACTGATGCACTGTGTAAGAAAGGTCATAGCCGACTATATTTCCTTAGAAGGTTGGCGTTCTTCAACATCTGCAGTAAGATGCTGCAGATGTTCTACCAGACGGTTGTGGCGAGTGCCCTCTTCTACGCGGTGGTGTGCTGGGGAGGCAGCATAAAGAAAAAGGATGCCTCACACCTGGACAAACTGGTGAGGAAGGCAGGCTCTATTGTAGGGATGAAGCTGGACAGTTTAACATCTGTGGCAGAGCGACCGGCGCTGAGCAAGCTCCTGTCAATCATGGAGAATCCACTGCATCCACTGAACAGTGTCATCTCCAGGCAGAGGAGCAGCTTCAGCGACAGACTGCTGTCACTGTCCTGCTCCACTGACAGACTGAGGAGATCGTTCCTCCCCCACACTATGCGACTCTTCAATTCCACCCAGGGAGGTACTTAACATTATTCAAAGTTATTGTCTGTTTTTACCTGCATTTATATTACTCTTTAATTTAATATTGTTTTTTTATATCAGTATGCTGCTGCATGGATTATGTGAATTTCCCCTTGCAATTAATAAAGTATCTATCTAAACAATTGTTTGAAACTTAACATCAGCAAAACCAAGGAACAGGTTTTTGACTTTAACCACACCATAGAGACTCTATGTCCAGTCACTATTCAAGGACTGGATGTAGAGTAGGTGTATTCCTACTCTGGGTCCACATCAAAGATATGTTGGATAGTCTCATAAAACAGAGGAACTACATAGGTATGAGCAGAGCAAGCTCGTTTTCTTAGGAGACTTTTACTATAATGTGGGTTGTAACATCACTTCAAGAGAGGTACACTGAATCAACAAGCAAATTAAAATGGAAGGATCAGATATGAGACACTTTCTGGGTCCCCTGGAGGTAGTAGCAATGGAGAAAATTAAAAAAAAAAAAAATAAGTGCCATTATGAACAATGCTGAAAGCTAGGGAACCGACTATGACAAGCAATTTTGAAAATATGATTATATCAACTACTGATTGGAACTACTGGTGAAAAACCGGACATCCCCCCAAAAAAATTTTATGGAATATTGTAAAAAGGAAATAAAACACAGAACTTAGAATAAGCAGGCTCATCCCAGGTAGACCACAGCAGCTGATGACAGGCCTATTGTTGGAGCTGTGAATAGAAACTAAAAAGATAAAAGCCAAACAAAAAAAATAGTCTACAAATGTAGGAGTGAAAGTGGCAGGATTCACCTTTCACCTAAGAATTTAAAAAAAAAAAAAAACAGAAGAAACACAGAAGCTACATTATAAGATGCAAACCTCTCATCAATACCAAGAAGAGAAAGGTCAGAATGGAATTTACAAAGAAGTATAAAGGTGAACCGGGAGGGTTTTGCAGCAAGTTTTTATGGAAAGAGAAGGTTAACTTTTTCTAGTGGGGAAGAGAAAAGTATGGAGAAAGGGAGGGACTGCAACTGATCCTAAGCACACCATCAGTAAAGCATGGAGGAGGCAGTATATCATGGCTTGGGCATGCAAGGGAGCTTCCAGAACTGGCTTACTGGTGTTTATTGATGACGTACTATAAATAATGATGGTAGCAGCAGGATGAATTCTGAAAAGCACAGAAACATACTGTCTCCCAAACAAATGCCTCCTAACTCATTGAATAAAGGTTCATAATACAGTAAGACAATGAACCAAAACACACTGCCCGGCAAACCAATAAGCTCACCAGAAAGGAAAAGTGGAAAATTATGGATAGGCCAAGTCAGTCTCCTGATTCAAACCCAGTGTGAATGCATTTTGCCATCTGAAGAGAAAACAAGTCAGAAAAGCCCCAAAATAAGCACCAACTGTAAAAGGCTGCCATAAAGTTTTCACAGTAGTATGCCAATTGAAGTACTCAAGTGATGTCAGTGGGTCACTGACAAGAGGCAGTTATTGTGTGTAATGTGTATGCAGCCAAATACTAACTTAAAAAAAATTATTTTGCTTCAGATTTATTTGTCCCAATACTTCTACTCAGCTGGAATAGTAGGACAAAACACAGCAAATGTTATTTTCTCCAATATTGTTATATGTAAACCACCGCCAAGAAATAATTTTCACATAGAATGCATATTTAGGAAAATAACAAAAATAACTTCAATAATAATTTTAACAACAATGTTTCAGTATTTTTACTTCTCATTGTGTATAAAACATGGTTACAACTTTATGCATATTTTCATCTTCAGAACTTTTAGAAGGCGGACAAAGTAACAAAACACTTAAAATGTAAGAATTTATTAAGCCATAGGGCTACCTTTTGCGGTCGGAACAACTATAATCTTTCTTGGAATCCTGTTATACAAGTCCTAACTTATGTACTGGGATACTGCACCAATCATTAAGAAAAAAAGCCTCCAGTTTTCTGAGGAATGAAGGATCCGGAAAAGTACCTTGCACTCTGGACTTTACAATTTTTTTTAAAGGTTTAATAAGGTTTAGATGTGATGATGTGGGAGACCATGGAATGCATACGAGTATGACTATGCTGGTGTTAATTAAACCATTTTTTAATTATTTTAGTGGCTTGTATGGATCCATTTTCATCCTGGAGTATGGGAACATCTTCAGAGAACAGTGTTTACATCACAGGCCATACCTGGAACTGTAAAATGGCATATTTTTTGGCCATTATACAGTACAACCATGCAAGAGCCATCACTAAACTTAATAATTACCATGAGACAGACGCCTGTATTATTACAGATGCCATTCCATTTTTAATAATTGGCAACAGACAATGTAAGATGAAGGTATCCTTTACCACTCTCCAAATATAAACCTGTCCAAATGAGTGACATGGGATGAAACAGGAATTACATCATATTGTTTTCGTTCACTGCTCAGGGTTCCTAGTTTTGTGCTCCTTGCACTGGGTCATGTCTGTTGGTCTTGGACACAAGCGGTTTTCAATTTATAGCCCTACCATAAATCCATCTCTGGAAATTTCATTAATTACAGTTTTGTTGAGAGTGGGTTACAGTGGCATTGATTAAACTCTGGGGTAGTTTTTTGAGTGGATCCTTTTGTGACATTTAGCAAATACTCAGTGAATTGTCTGGCTAGTCCTACAAGTAAGCTTTGACTTAACCACTTTGCCTTTTACTGATGCAGTTGATTTTATTTGACAATCAATCTAATGTGAATCACCTTTGTAGCTGCATATGCAATTGTGATTTATTCACTTCACTGCTAAAATCATTTATCTCTGGTGTTTCAGCTATTTTGCTCACCCTTGTAAACAAGAAATTCAGAAGGTTGCACTCTATATAGAACATTTCAGTGTCTGATCTTAAACTGTGCACCTTCATCAAACTGCATAGCTGTATTACTGGGGAACAATATGTGGTTTATTTATTGTTAATTTTCAAAATAAAATAAAAAAGTCCACACTTTCAAAATACATTTTTAACATTGTTCAAAATGACATCTACAAACCAAAAACTACATCATCCTGTCACAACAAAACTCCCAAAAGGTATATGCAAGCACACATGAATAATGAGTAATATTCTAACATATCTCTACTATAGAATACTAGAACAGTTTACAATGATAATGGAAGTACGATCTATTTCACATTTTGCGTGGGTTATGGAAGACACAAATTCCATGTTTGTATCAAAAGTCACATGTAGGGAAGAAGGGGCACCAGCCACTCTCTCATATCTCTATTAGGCAATATAACGGACAAAAACCCAGAGGTCAATGGCTGAACTTTAGCTTAAAGTCGCTGCGGCATGTCAAAAGGCTCAGATCCCATTTATGTGACCTCTGCTCAGTGCATTCTATAATTTGTTAAGTAACTGTTATATAAAGTACTGACTGATTAAAAGATAATGGCAAGCACAAAGAGCTTATCAGTTGCATTTCACCAGCTGTAATGTGATGCCAGCTACAGAGAGAGGGGCTCTTCTGTACCATCAGGAACTGAATATGACATGATGCAAGCCAAAAGAAAAGCAAATCAAATTTTCAGCATGCTGCAGGCAACATATGTGTGGGGTAAGGTGAGGTGGAGGGTGCTAATATAGCTACACAATAGACTGAGACACACACAATTAACACATGAAGTTCTTACCATCCACTGGGTTAGCGGACTGTGATCCTGAACAAGAGCAAGGGCAGTATTAAGGGGGTGCAATCCATGGGCAAGGAAGGAACAGAGCAGATTAAACAAGATGAATGGCTCATGGAAATCAAAAAGTGTCAGTCAGTAAACAGAAGCAGACACCTCCTACAGAGTTACATGCTCACACATAGGGAACACTGCAGGAGAATACATAAGAACGCACAATTCCTGCAAGAACAACACTTTCTCCACTCTGGAGAGAAAATAAGCAAGGCTCAGAATGGAGTCTCTATTATATATCTGAGGGTCATAAGGGATTACAGGTTTTCAATGTAACCAAGCACTTATACAGAAGCTAGTTCAATTACTATACTCCAGGTTTAGCTTATTCCTTGTTTACTAGTCTCTGCAAGTTTTATCTGAGTTCTACTTGAAAGTGTCAGTAGAGGTTTTGCTTATATATAACAAGCTGGATATATATATAGAGAGTGTAAAGGCCTTTGGTACAAGAACCTTACGAAGCTTCTAAAATTTTGATTAATTTTATAGGACTTGTGTAGAACTTACCACTGTTTTTCCCTTTTGGATAGCTCTGTATTACTTATTAGTTAAATTTAAAAGTTTGTAAATTATGCATTACTAATTGTGTTACCTGGATTCGACCAAGAAATTTCTTGAGACAATGGGTGTCGCTTTTAGTGCTGCCGGTTAACTAGGTGTATCAGAAGAACTACATAAATTAAAAAGTGGTTTTATTCGAAGCTTTTCCACTAAGGCCAAATATTATTGGCAAGCAATGTGTTGTAGTGGTTAAGGTTTTGAACCTAGGACTTCAAACCCTGAGGATGTGGGTTAAAATCTTGCTACAGACTCTGCTTGACCTGTGCTCCACCTAGGAAAAGAAAACAAATGTAACCGACTGTATATTAAACGTTGTAAGTAACCTTGGATAAAGATATCCATTAAATAATAAGTAATTCACTGGAGCTACTTACTCTTGAACATAGATAATTGTCCAGGAGTAAAGCATTCCTGAATTAGATAAATTCCTTCTTTTTCCTAGTGAGTTGTTTTTTGTTGATGCAAAATAAAATTTTATAGGAAAGTGTATTCTTGAGTTAAAATCGGTTATCAGCTATGTTCGCTCTAAGCTATGGTTGCACAACTTTTTTCTGTGCCTTGAAGGGCACTCACTACCCTAAACGTGCAGAATATTTGAAGGTCTATACAACTGGTATCTCACATCTCACCCTGTTCCTTTTGGTAATGCATCCATTACTCATAAAATTCCACAGGTCAACCCCCGCCCTTCCATTTCATAATGTAATTATACTGCCTCATCTTCAGTCATTCAACTTACTGGTTACAGATGGTATTTGCATAGCCTGTCAACCACTGCTGCTGAAATGCTGCGTGATCTGCATCATGTGTGGAGCTTCAAACATTTAAAAGCTTGTACAGCAGAACTACTGCTTGCGTTTTATTTACGGCCCCAGGCGTGGTTAAATTTTCTGGCATAAAGTCCCATCTCACGAGACTCGAGTTCTGGATATTTTTTAGTTTTAATTTAAAAACGGAACAAGAACCTGAAAATCTAACATCGCATTAAAGTTCAATAAATCCTGAAATGAATGATACCAAACATATATACAGTGGGTATGGAAAGTATTCAGACCCCCTTCAATTTTTCACTCTTTGTTATATTGCAGCCATTTGCTAAAATCATTTAAATTAATTTTTTTCCTCATTAATGTACACACAGCACCCCATATTGACAGACAAAAAAAGGAATTTTTGAAATTGTTGCAGATTTATTAAAAAAGAAACACTGAAATATAACATGGTCCTAAGTATTCATACCCTTTGCTCAGTATTTAGTAGAAGCACCCTTTTGAGCTAATACAGCCATGAGTCTTCTTGGGAAAGATGCAGCAAGTTTTTCACACCTGGATTTGGGGATCCTCTGCCATTCCTCCTTGCAGATCCTCTCCAGTTCTGTCAGGTTGGATGGTAAACGTTGGTGGACAGCCATTTTTAGGTCTCTCCAGAGATGCTCAATTGGGTTTAGGTCAGGGCTCTGGCTGGGCCATTCAAGAACAGTCACAGAGTTGTTGTGAAGCCACTCCTTCGTTATTTTAGCTGTGTGCTTAGGGTCATTGTCTTGTTGGAAGGTAAACCTTCAGCCCAGTCTGAGGTCCTTAGCACTCTGGAGGTTTTTGCCCAGAATATCCCTGTACTTGGCCGCATTCATCTTTCCCTCGATTGCAACCAGTCATCCTGTCCCTACAGCTGAAAAACACCCCCACAGCATGATGCTGCCACTGCCATGCTTCACTGTGGGGACTGTATTGGACAAGTGATGAGCAGTGCCTGGTTGTCTCCACACATACTGCTTAGAATTAAGGCCAAAAAGTTCTATCTTGGTCTCATCAGACCATAGAATTTTATTTCTCACCATCTCAGAGTCCTTCAGGTGTCTTTTAGCAAACTCCATGCGGGCTGTCATGTGTCTTGCACGGAGGAGAAGCTTCCGACAGGCCACTCTGCCATAAAGCCCTGACTGGTGGAGTGCTGCAGTGATGGTTGACTTTCTACAACTTTCTCCCATCTCCTGACTGCATCTCTGGAGCTCAGCCAAAGTGATCTTTGGGTTCTACTTTACCTCTCTCACCAAGGCCCTTCTCCCCCGGTAGCTCAGCTTGGCCGGACGGCCAGCTCTAGGAAGGGTTCTGGTCGTCCCAAACATCTTCCATTTAAGGATTATGGAGGCCACTGTGCTCTTGGGAACCTTAAGTGCAGCGGAATTTTTTTGTAACCTTGGCCAGATCTGTGCCTTGCCACAATTCTGTCTCAGAGCTCTTCAGGCAGTTCCATTGACCTCATGATTCTCATTTGCTCTGACATGCATTGTGAGCTGTAAGGTCTTATATAGATAGGTGTGTGGCTTTCCTAATCAAGTCCAATCAGTATTATCAAACACAGCTGGACTCAAATGAAGGTGATATCAAGGGTGATCAGAAGAAATGGAAAGCACCTGAGTTAAATATATGAGTGTCACAGCAAAGGGTCTGAATACTTAGGACCATGTGATTTTTCAGTTTTTTTTTTTTTAATAAATCTGCAACAATTTCAAAAATTCTTTTTTTTGTCTGTCAATATGGGGTGCTGTGTGTACATTAATGAGGAAAAAAATTAATTTAAATGATTTTAGCAAATGGCTGCAATATAACAAAGAGTGAAAAATTGAAGGGGTCTGAATACTTTCCATTCACTCTGTGTGTGTGTGTATATATATATTATATATATATATATATATATATATATATATATATATATATATATATATACACACACACACACACACACACACACACACACACATACATACATACATACATATACATAGTACTTAGATACATCTCTGGATGCGCTGGGACACATCATCAGTGATGTTTCCTAAGATCATCGGGTGTTTCGGGTCTCACAACATCAGACACCCTCTCTCAGGTGACCCAGCTGGGGTTGATCACGCCCCAACTTGTGTCCCAGCAGCACTGGCCCACTTTGCGGACCTCTTGAACCAAATTCACCGTGAGGCTCTTTCTGCGGCTTCTGTGATGGACTTAATGGCTCTCCTCTTTGCCGCTCCTGTGATTCCAAGCCTGGCAAAGATCTTACACAGGGATCAGGCGGCAAAGCCTCTGCAGCCTACTTCTATAGGCTCACAGCAAGCCTTCCAGCCCTTCCTTCGGCAGTCCTCAATGAGCTCCTGGTACTTGAGCCACTTACGCTCATTTGCCTATATATATATATATATATATATATATATATATATATATATATATATATATATATATATACACACACAGGTACACACACAGTACAGGCCATAAGCTTGCACACACCTCCTCATTCAATGTGTTTTCTTTATTTTCATGACCATTTACATTGGTAGATTCTCACTGAAGGCATCAAAACTATGAATGAACACATGTGGAATTATGTACTTAACAAAAAAAAGGTGAAATAACTGAAAACATATTTTATATTCTAGTTTCTTCAAAATAGCCACCCTTTGCTCTGATTACTGCTTTGCACACTCTTGGCATTCTCTCGATGAGCTTCAACAGGTAGTCACCTGAAATGGTTTTCACTTCACAGGTGTGCCTTATCAGGGTTATTTAGTGGAATTTCTTGCTTTATCAATGGGGTTGGGACCAGCAGTTGTGTTGTGCAGAAGTCAGGTTAGTTGGATGATCGGTTATTTTTCAACAGGACAATGACCCCAAACACACCTCCAGGCTGTGTAAGGGCTATTTGACAAAGAAGGCGAGTGATGGAGTGCTGTAAATGGTCATGAAAATAAAGAAAACACATTGAATGAGGAGGTGTGTCCAAACATTTGGCCTGTACTGTATGTGTATATATATATATACACACACATACATACACATATAAACTGCTCAAAAAAATTAAAGGAACACTTTGAAAACACATCAGATCTCAATGGGAAAAAGAAATCCTCCTGGATATCTATACTGATATAGACTGGGTAATGTGTTAGGAACGAAAGGATGCCACATCGTTTGATGGAAATGAAAATGATCAACCTACAGAGCCATGAATTCAAAGACGCCCCAAAAATCAGAGTGAAAATATTATGTGGCAGGCTAGTCCATTTTGCCAAAATTTAATTGCAGCAACTCAAAATTGTACGCAGCACTTTGTATGGCCCCTGTGTTCTTGTATACATGCCTGACAACATCGGTGCATGCTTCTAATGAGATGACAGATGGTGGTGTGTGGGATCTCCTCCCAGATCTGGACCAGGGCATCAATGAGCTCCTGGACAGTCTGAGGTGCAACCTGGTGGCATTGAATGGACCAAAACATAATGTCCCAGAGGTGTTCTATTGGATTTAGGTCAGGAAAGTGTGGTGGCCAGTCAATGGTATCAATTCCTTCATCCTCCAGGAACTGCCTGCATACTCTCACCACATGAGGCCAGGAATTGTCGTGCACCAGGAGCCACTGTACCAGCATAGGGTCTGACAATGGGTCCAAGGATTTCATCCTGATACCTAATGGCAGCCAAGGCGCCTTTTTCAAGCCTGTAGCGGTCTGTGTGACCCTCCAAGGTTATGCCTCCCCAGACAATCATTAACCCACCACCAAACTGCTCATGCTGAATGATGTTACAGGCAGCATAATGTTCTCCATGGCTTCTCCAGACCCTTTCACTTCTGTCACGTGCTCAGAGTGAACCTGCTCTCATCTGTAAAAAGCACAGGGCACCAGTGGTGCATCTGCCAATCGAGCTGCATGCTGCTGGGCAGTGAGCTCAGGGCCTATTAGAGGACATGGGGCCCTTATATATATATACACACATACACACATATATATATATATATATATATATATATATACATACCTATCTACATCATATATACACACACATACATACACACACACAAATTATATATATGTGTGTATGTATGTATGTGTGTGTGTGTGTGTGTGTGTGTGTGTGTGTATATATATATATATATATATATATATACATATATATACATACATACATATATACACATACATATACTTGTGTGTATGTTTGTATGTGTCTATATGTGTGTGTATAGCTTTGGTCACATAGTGCAAGGGAAAAATAATAAAATATAGTCTATAAGTTATTAAACAGTAAAACATTAACGTTTTAAGAAGTACAGGTACATTGAGCTGCGGTGGGTTGGCACCCTGCCCAGGATTGGTTCCTGCCTTGTGCCCTGTGTTGGCTGGGATTGGCTCCAGCAGACCCCGTGACCCTGTATTCGGATTCAGCGGGTTAGAAAATGGATGGATGGAGGTACATTGAGCACTACTGGAGTGGTTGCGGGTAAACTACATTTTAAAGACTGTGTAACACAACAGGTAAGTAACTAACAGCAGCTAAAATCATCTCTCGGTAGAAGATCCCTTTTGAAAGGCGCTACACGACGGCTGTGGTATAGAAATTACATTTTCTATGTGAACGTTCAAATTTGTGCCTCTGATAATGTGCCTTACCGGCAATTAAAGAAAATTAGTTTTGTGTCCTCTGCAGTGTTAAGAGAGAAAGGCTTTGGTTTAGGATAAAAGGAAAAAGGTGTAAAGAAAGGAAAGTTGCCTTTTTCTTTTATATAGTATAGAGAGATGTGTTCGCTGACGTTATGATCGCCTTTTAGGGACAGTCGCGGTGGGTCTTGTGTAGACTGGTGAGACGTCCCCGCCATTAATCGGCTGTGATGGCACTGTCAGTCCTTCACTCCTGTGCGTATCTTCATAATCCGAGCTGAGGACCTCATAATCGTATACGTGCAAAAGAAAGTGTGAATCGCCTTAATATTATTTTGCCGTGGTGTATAAAAGGGGTCCCGTGTTTGCACTTGTCTGGGCTATAGCGCAGGGGGAGGAAGAAAAATTAAAAGTGCTCACTTTGACTTAAGGCAGAAGCGCAGTCAGCGTCTCAAAGGCGGCACAGCTATGCAGCGCGCGCTGGCTGCTCGACTTTTGCTGGGCAGGAGACCCCAGTTTTTGTACACACGTTCATGATATCAAAAGTCTCAGCGCTCTTTGGAGGTAATTCATATATTATATATATATAGCAAAATACCTGCGCCTCGCAGCGGAGAAGTAGTGTGTTAAAGAAGTAATGAAAAAGAAAAGGAAACCTTTTAATAATAACGTAACATGATTGACATTGTCATGAGTGTTGCTGTCATATATATTCCTGCCTAAATAAGTCACCTTCGCTTTGCTCTTACTTTGTTACCATTCATTTAATCATGGCTAGTGGTGGAAAAATTAGAAAATGGAAGGAGGATGGCTTTACCAAAACAATTATTGATGGCGAATCGATTATTCATAAAGCTTGAATTGGTGATCTGTTTTTCTGTGTTAACCTCATATTTTTTCATACTTCTTCTCAAACTAAGGTGGTGCGAGGGTAAAATGAATCGGGGTGTGCTGATCAATGTAATCGGTGTACCAGGAAATCATGCATTGACAAAAGCTCCCCTTTGCTTGTAATGCAAAGTGTGATTAAATGCATTATTTTTTAACGCGTTATGGAGCACATGCATCAAAGCTTCTCAGCTGTGCTTGTGCTAAGAAAAGGAAAGATTTTAAAAATAACGTAACACGATTGTCAATGTAACCTTTTTTAAGTAGTGCCTGGAGGATTCAGTGTGAAGAAACTCTAGAGACAGAGTGTGTATTAACTTGTGGATTTTTCTGTGAGTATTTGGTGGCAGTGTGACGAAATTGCTTCGGAAGACGGCGTTAGCCGCGAAGCTCAGCTCAGAGCAAAATGAGGTAAATGGGAGGGATGATGATGACGTGACTCCCCCACCCGCCTTTAACTGTCAATCCCCCACAAACACAGTCTCTCGAATTTGCATAAGCACACCCCTTCACCTACAATTTTAACTTAGTTACAAAGTGATCAAAACTCGTTTATATCCTCGTCCTCTCATTAAACTTGTATCCCGCATTCCCTGTGGGCATGTGAAACGCCAGCGTAGCCTGTCTATGAACTTAATTTAAAGTTTAGGTTTACACCTTGCTTTCTTTCCAAGGTAGCAACACTCATGAATATGGTAGTATATGTCACTCGCTCGCTTCTTATTGTTTCGCTGCCTTCTCAATTATATAATGCATGTTTTCTTAAGCGCTTTTTGGAGGTCTTCCTGGTTTTCTACGCACTGCGTTGACAGTCAGTTCACGTGATTACGTGGGAGGCGTGATGATGTCACACTAAACTCCGCCCCACGTCATTGCAGCTCAACTCCATTACAGTTAATGGAGAAAAATACCTTCCAGTTATGACCATTAGGCGTAGAATTTCGAAATGAAACCTGCCCAACTTTTGTAAGTAAGCTGTAAGGAATGAGCCTGCCAAATTTCAGCCTTCTACCTACACGGGAAGTTGGAGAATTAGTGATGAGTCAGTGAGTGAGTGAGTGAGTGAGGGCTTTGCCTTTTATTAGTATAGATAGATATATATATATATATATACACACATATATATATATATATATATATACACACATACATACATATATACATATATATATATAGCAAAATACCCGCGCTTCGCAGCAGAGAAGTAGTGTGTTAAAGAAGTTATGAAAAAGAAAAGGGAACATTTTAAAAATAACGTAACATGATTGATTTTGTGACTGTTAGGAGTATTGCTGTCATCAAGGATTTGATTATCATTATTTCTTTTAATCAGGTTTGTATATGGAGGATGCGTTGTGTTCAAGTTACATTCTGTGTTTGTCAACCGTTGTAAAAATAACAGGTTTCATTCATCGATTCCTTTCTTACTGCATCAATAAACAGCTCGTTTTCCTCTTTATCTGAGACGTGACACACTGAATGCACGTGTTTTTTTTTACACTGTCTTCCTTTAGCTTGACATTGACTTTTTCCACCGTGTGCTTTATTTCCGCAGTAGCTGCACTTATGAACATGCTTGTATGCGTCACTCGCTTCAAATTCTTTTGCTGCCTTCTCAATTGTGTAATGCGGTTTTTGTTAAGCACTCTTTCGAGCTGTTGCTTTTTGTCTGCGTACTGCGTTCACAGTCAGTTCATGTGAGCCGCTCGGTGTACATGCATCGAAGGTTCTCAGCTGTGCTTGTGCTATCTTGTGCGATGTCCACAGCTTTATTTAATGTTAGCTAAGACCCGGCACCTAGGTTTCTCTCGCAGTTTTGCTGAGTTTGTGCCAAACACCACCCTGACCATCTCATCTTCGTCTGCATAAGCACAGCCCTTCACCTGTGAATATTTAGCGGCAGAGTGTTTCTATTGGATTGCCGCTGATGGACGGCCTTATATGGGCAGGCACTCAATTACGTGGGAGGCGTGACGATGAGGGATGTAACTCTGCCTCACATGGTGACCGAGCTGCAGGCTATGGCCGGTATATATGTACATAAGTAGGTTCCAGTTATGACCGTTACGCACAGAATTTCGAAATGAAACCTATTTAACTTTTGTAAGTAAGCTGTAAGGAATCAGCCTGCCTTCTTAGTGATGAGTGAGTGAGTCAGTCAGTCAGTCAATGAGGGCTTTGCCTTTTATTAGTTAAAATAATAAAAAAAACTATTTGCCCCCTTCCTGATTTCTTATTCTTTTGCATGTTTGTCACACAAAATGTTTCTGATCATCAAACAC